>NC_012879.2:25488710-25788710 GCF_000003195.3 Sorghum bicolor
GAAGTGGATCATATCATTTGGTGATTGGTTGGTGCATGTGTTGCATCAATATTGGAGGAGATGAAATGGAAAGCGCAAGGCAAAGGTATAACCTAGGGCATTTCCATTTCACCGGTCATAGGTGTGTAGAGAAGTTTATGACCGGATTTAGGATAGATGACCATACTATCAAGAGGGGCAAACTTGTTTGCATATCGGTCATCTAGTGCCACTTGAGTGATCTAACTTTGCATACGTGTTAGAATCGAGTGGCGTGGCAAGTTTGAGAGGCTAACTCCTTTGGGAAATTGTTTGTGAAAATGCTAACACACATGCACATGGTGGTGTACACTTGTTGGTGTTGGCACACGTTTCAAAGGAGGTGGTGTTCCTAGGGTTGAGAGAGGTGTGGGTTTGCGGAGCTCTCTACGCACGAGTCCGGTGACCTTGCGAGTTTGCGGAGCTCTCTGCGCACGAGTCCGGTGTGCACCGGACGAGTCCGGTGTGACGCACTAGAGCGTCCGGTGGTGCTGTGCAAGCGCGCGTGCGCAGTAGCCGTTGGCGGCAACGGTCGAGTTCAAACGGCTAGTGATACGTGGTGGTAAGCTGAGCACCGGACGCTGGGTGTTGAGCGTCCGGTGGCTCCCTGTGAGCGTCCGGTGCCCACGTGTTTTGCCCAGTGAAGGGGCAACGGCTAGTTTAGCCCTTGGGGCTATAAATAGAAGTGGTGGCCGGCATTGGCCGGTGCTGAGCACCCTTGGGACTTAGTGTCCATGCTTGGGGAGTGCTAGGAAAGCCCCTAACTCACTTGTGCTTGCAAGAGTGCGAATCAACAGCGACTGAGTGATTCTAGTGCGTTGCATTGAGAGATTGCATCGAGTGGCACTAGGTGTTCGTGTTGCAAGCCGGTGGTGCTTGTTACTCTTGGAGGTTGCCACCTCCTAGACGGCTTGGTGGCTTGTGACTCCGTCGAAGCACGCAAGGAGATTGTGCGGTGCTCTGGAGAAGAGATTGTGAGGGGTACGGTGCTCACCCCGTGGGGATCACGAAGAGCAACTCTAGTTGAGCGAGACGTGAAGAGCGACAAGTGGTCCGGCCAGGTCAAGTGCTAGAGCTTGTGGTAAGCACTCCACGTGGGAGAGTGTGACTTGCGGGTCACCACTAGCAAGAGGACCGGCGGCAACCTTGGAGCTTGTCTCAACGGGGACATAGCTTGGTGGCAACCAGGTGAACCTCAGGAGAAAATCATCGTGTCAACTTTGTTCTTCCTGTTGGTTTGCAAGTCCCTAACACAAGCTTGTATTTACATTCATATATTTGTGCTTGTGTAGTTGCTCTTGTAGTTAGTTAGCTTGTGTAGCTTGCTAGTTACCTTCTTGCTTGTGTATCTAGAAGTAGTTCCCCTTGCGTGACTAATTTGGTTTGTGTAACCTTGTTAGTCACATTGCTTAGTTTGTGTAGCTAAGTATTTTGCGCTCTCTAATTTGGCATTGGCAGCCTTGTTATTGAGCATTGCTAGTGAGCTTAGGAGCTTTGTGCTTTTGCTTACTAGTTGTGTAGGAGCTCCCTGGTTTGCAAAGTACTAGTGGCATAAGTTTGTGTGACCTTGCTTCTAGAATTGGTTAGGTGAGCTCTTGCTAAGGTAGCACCTTGTTTGCTTGTTTAGGATCTTTTACAAGGTGCTAGAGAACTTAGATAGAGGGGTGTAGTCTTGGCTAGACCGATAGTTTAAATTCGACATTTGTTTTGGTTAGCCGGCGTCATAAATTTTAGAAAGGACTATTCAACCCCCTCTAGTCCGCCATCTCGACCCTTCAACGGGTTACGTACCACCAAGCGAAAGCAGGAAGAAGCTGCAAGTTGAGAGCCGCCAACACCTTTGGGACGACCCATACTTGTATCAGGTCTGTTTCGATGGGCTTTTGAGGAGGTGTGTACCAGCAACCGAAGGAGAGAAAATCATCGAACAATGCCACTCTGCACCATATGGAGGCCACTATGGAGCCTTTCGCACTCAAGCCAAAATCTGGCAGTGTGGATTCTTCTGGCCGACGATGTATGAGGACACGAAGGACTTTATCCGAAGATGCTGGAAGTGTCAGTTTCAAGGCAACATCACTGCTCGCAATGAAATGCCCCTCCATTACAACCTACTAGTCGAAGTATTTGATGTATGGGGCATTGACTTCATGGGTCCATTCCAGAAGTCCCAAGATTGCGAGTATATCCTGGTTGTTGTGGACTATGTGTCCAAGTGGGTAGAAGCTCTACCATGCCGAGCTGCTGACGCAAAGCACGCATGGAAGATGTTTCATGAAGTGATCTTTCCTCGGTTCGGAACACCCAGGATGGTTGTGAGTGATGGAGGATCACACTTCATTGGCAGAACATTCAGAAACTTCCTGCATGAGCTTGGAGCAAAGCACAACATAGCTACCCCGTACCACCCTCAAACAAGCGGTCAAGCGGAAACCTCAAACAAGCAAATCAAGAACATCCTGCAGAAAACAGTCAAGGAAGGGTTGGAAGAGCAAGTTACCAGATGCCCTCTAGGCATATCGGACGGCCTATAAAACCCCCATAGGCATGTCACCATTCCAGATGGTATATGGCAAAGCATGTCATCTCCGGGTTGAGCTCGAGCACCAAGCTTACTGGACGATCAAGAACTGGAATATGGACTTCAAGCTAGCTGGCAGGAACCGACAGAAACAGATAGCTGAGCTTGAAGATTGCCGAGAAAAAGCTTACCACAGTGCCAAGATATACAAGGAAAGAACAAAGAAATGGCACGATCACCGAATCAAACCCAAGGAGTTCAGAAAAGGCGACCGCGTTCTACTCATCAACTCCAAGGTATGACTTTTCGGTGCAGGAAAACTTTGTAGTAAGTGGAAAGGACCAAACACCGTCATCGAGACCTCCGAGCATGGCGCGATCACCATAGCAGATGTCAAAGGTAATATCACTAAGGTAAATGGTCAACGCTTAAAAGTTTTTCTGGAACCCAATTTTGAAAAGGAAATTGAAACAATACATTTGATTAATTGGGTTTAAATTGTAAAAAATATAATAATAATAATATAAAGAAAATATTTCAATTAATTCTGCTTAGTTTTGAATTACCAAAAATAAAAATATGATTTCTAAAAAGGATCTTTAGTTTTTAGCTTTTACCTTTCAATAAAACCCTTGTTTCTCTAAAAAATATCTAGGAAGCGTAGCAAAACGCAGGCAGATTCAAAATTTGAAAAGTGGGACGAGCGCGCACGCCAAAATTCAAGGCCAACGGACGTGCCCAGGGGTCGGCCGCCCCTGGCCTGACACGTCTGTGGCCCGATCTTTTCCAGCGTCTATCTCTTCGTCATCCCTATCCTTATCTGCATGCAAACTCAAATTTGCCGCTCGTGATCTCGCCAGGGAGGGCCTTCTTCCTATTTAAACACCCCCTAACCCCTCTCTAAGCCATAGCCATTAGTGCTTTCCAAGTTTACATCTTCACAAACCACCTCTATCAAGAGTAGCGCTTATGGAATGGGCAGCCACGCGCGAGCGCTGTTCGTGGAGTCGGGAGGATCCTTCGACGCCGAAGGAGAATTCTCCGAGGCGAACATGAGGGAGGCGTTCGGTGTCGAAGAAGGAGAGATGCTGACGTACCCTCTTGCCATCATGCCCCCGTCAAGCATCACGAGCGAAGGAACAAGCCTGCGTTCCACGGCTCGCACGAAGGTGGCGGCGCACAAGAGGGCGGCACCGAGGAAGACGGCGCGCGACGATGTGCCGCCGACGACGGCGAACAAGAAGGCGCCTGTAGATCCATATGTTGTAACGCCTTCGGGCAGTTTAGACTCTAGGTTCTTGTCTTCGGGATCCACTGCGCGCTCTGACCCGTCCTACACCGTGGTGGGAATTAGAAAACCCGGTGGAGGATGCGGGAAGGGCCTTGTGCGTAAGCCGCCGCTCGCGCCACCAGCACCTGCGCCCGTGTCTAAGACAGCCGCAACCACCTCGTCTGCCCCCTTGCGTATCAAACGTGCAAACCCCGCTACAGGGGGGCAATCAAACCGGCTGCCAAGTGACTCTAATCTGCCTTCTGCTGCCCCTCGCGTCCCAAAACGCAAGCGCGAAAATCCCATCCTTCGGGGGCAGCCACACGGATTTCTTAGGGATTCAGATAATGAGTCGAAGCGGGAAAGCGCGCGCACTATCGCCGCGCTTAGGACTTCTGTGTGGTCACTACGTGGTGTAGTGGAAGAGCTTAAAGGCGAACTAGCTAACACCCGCCTAAAATATATAGAGCTTAAGGATGACTTAGCCGCTGTACAATTCGGTCTAACCAACCGGCTTGTCAAGGTGGCTCGGGCTGTGGGTGTAGAGCATGTTCTAGACACAAACCGCATCTAGTTTAATTTTGCTTAGCCGAGTAATTTATTTTCCCTTTTATTCAGATTTCCTTCATTTACTTTGTAATCAATGTCTCGGCTTATATTGAATAATAAAGAAGTCCTTTGTTCGAATTATTTTGTCTCCACTTGTTTTTGTATTATTTTTGTCTACTTGAGAAAAATCAAAGAACAGGTAAAAAAACAAGTGTGGGGGAGGAATCGTCATCAAGGTAATCTTACATAGAAAAAATTTCAGAATTATTTTTTATTCCTCCTATGACAATTTAAATCTAATTTATATGATAAAAATATTGCTAATAAAATAAAAAGAAAAAAAAATAAATAAATACTCCATTTCCTTTCTGCCTTTGAAATTAAACATGCATACTCTTTATTCCTCGCCAAAAGCCTACCATTTATGAGCAACTTTTTATAAGGACCCCATTGCTTCTAAGTAATTGAGATTTACGATATAGTAGGATGATTTGAAACTTGCTCACTTATTCAATGAACTTGGGGATTTATTTGATAAAATTAAAATTGCAAAAAGTCTGCTCTTCAATGATAGATAATTACCTACCAAGGCCAAATATATTACTCTTGATAAAAATTCTACAAATAGCTGCTTATTTGTTTTGAGTTGTGTCAAGTCTTGTCGACCCTTGTTAAGAGATTTATCATGCTGTCAAGATCAAGATCACGTACACTCCAGATACATATATATGCCGCTTCTACACTGGGAGTGCGCAAAAACATGCCTTACATGTCCACCATACAAACACTCCATGTTTTAAAGAATGATCTCTCTAGTGCATCTTAGATAAAGACATGGGCTATGCAAAAATATATATATATAAAAAAGAGAAGAAAAAAAAATGGGCAAGTGCCCGCCGTAGAATTAGGGGTATAAAAATACCCACCTGAAAAAAAATAAAGGACACATGAAGGTCCTAAGTATACAAAAAAAATGAGCACATGAAGGCTCACAAGAAAATAAAAGAGTTATGATAGCCATGTCTAGAAATACTTGATGAGATCATATCAACCAACGGAGTTGTTTATACCATATACTACACAACTGTACATCTTGATCTAAGGGTATGACACTTCTCTTCTTGGATGCGAGATTTACAATACATACAAGGTAAGTATGCATTCTCCTTGGTCCATACCAAAAACTCCAAATACAGCTTATATAGGTAGGACAAATCAAGAGGTACTTTTACCTTGGTAAGGAACCAGAAACATTCTCGAGTGATTTGAGAGTATCATCTGAAGAGCAAGACTATTTTTATTCAAAAAGGTAAAAACTCAAGTTTTGAGTAAAGTTGAGTAAGAAGATTTGAATCCTAACTGTTCCATTTTTCAATTACTCAAGATGTTTTGGTAGACACTCTGAATGCTCATAAGTTCAGGTGAGGCTTGGAATAGTTTGTATCAGGAGAAGTGGAACCATCTTAGCCCAAAAACATAAGCTTTACTCGAGGATGAGCAAAGGGCTAAGTGTGGGGGAGTTTGTTGGCGTTTCTTAAAATACACTTTTCATACCGCCAACATGCATCCAAACTCTATAAAATATCACCAAACATTAGAAATAGGGCTTTTTATGCTAACCAAATTCCACAGTTTTGGTGAACACTTGTGTAACACTCCTAGTGTTAGCTTGCATGTTAACCATGAGCATTGCATCAACATAAGCATCATCATGACCACTCATGAGCATCATACCATGATCACATGCCATTTGCTACATGTACTATGTGATTAAGTTGCTATATGACTTGCTATGGTTGATGGTAATGGGTGGCTAAGGAATACAAGTGTACATTGTCTTCCAAAGTACTTTAATCATGTTTAGAACATCATTTTGAACAAAGTTCATGTTGAAGGTTTTGGCCAAAAATGTCTCTAAGTCATGGTTAACCCTAGGTTGACCTAATTGTCCCCCAAGACCTCTTTTCAAAGATGTTTTATGAAACTGGTGTTAGAGACCTTGCATGTAGATGACACCTAAAACAAAGTTGTAGTAAATTTCATAAGCTACAAAAGTTAAGTTGATGCCTTTTTATGAAAAAGCTTGGAACGCATTCAAAATTTGCTCTCAAGCCAAAAATCAGTGCTATTTCTACACTTAGCCGAATTTGGCTAAGTCCAGGAATTGGCAGTTTCGACACAGGGTGATTGGGAGCCTTGTAGATTGAAATCCAGACCGAGTTAGGCTTTGATCTTGTAAGCAAACTTGTAGAACTCGTGTAGCACTGTCCAAAGGATCAAGTTTGAGCCAAAACCACCGAGTGAGCTGAGAGTAAATCGCCGGTGAACTTTCGGTTTCAGACACGGTCGACGACGACTGAATCGCGCGATTCAGTTTTGTCAGACGCCGGCCGGCCGATGCGTGGACGTCCCGTGGCGGCCGTACATCGACGGCGACCCTGCCTGTCAGCCCCGACGCCTTCACCTGGACGCCACGACGCCACCCCGTGCCTAAGACGCGACACCCACTCCACCAGAGCCTCCCATTTCGCTCCGCCATCGCCTCGGTGAGCTCCGCCGCGTTCCGGCGAGCTTCTCCGGCCGTTCCACCGCGCCTCCGGCCAAGCCAGCCCGCCGAAAGCTCCGCCTCGACGTCCTCTACCTCAGCGTCACCTTCTTGGCCTCTGTCGAGCACAAGTGAGACGGCATTGCCGAGCTCCAAGTTGTTCTCCCTCGCCGGAGTTCCGCCCGAGCTCACCGCCAACGTGGCCAGGCCTCTCTGCTCCACCATTTTCCTTCATTCTTGTTCCTATCGCTCCCCCTTGGCTCACTGATGCTCGGCGTGAAGCTCTACCGTGTCACCATTGCCTAGATCCGCCGGCGTAACGTCGCGCAGCACCGCTGCTCCGCCATTCCCGACGGCGAGCACCCTAGAGTCCAGTAGAGCGCGGGTAAAGTAGGTCAACAGAGTCGCCTTGATGAGAGGAACACGTAGATGCCCTTGGATTCGGCCAAGACCTCATCATCGTTGAGCTTCGCCGGCGACGAGCATCTCCCCCTGTCTCTGTCTCTCTGACGCGCGGGTCCCGGGTGTCAGCCTCTCCCTCTCACACCCATGGTTTACTGTTTTGCAGATCCAGTGTTGATTTTGAAAAATTCATATCTCGAGTTTTATAGATCCAAATGACATGTTTCCAATTTTGCTGAGCTCTGGTAGTCATCTAGTTTTTAATAAAAATACAAAACATGCCATGTTTTGTGGAAATAATTAGATACAAATTAATCTTGGATTTTTAGGGGGTAATTATATCTGAAGATCTGTTGATCTGTTGGCCATGCAAATTTAGGGTGTTGTTACGAATGATATGAATAGGCTCTGATAAATTTATCATGATTTTTGGATGCCTGATTGTGAAGTTATAAATATTTCTTGTCCAAATAGGAGTTTCTTGTGGTATTTTTAATAAATAAATTATGACTCCTTTGGTGGTGAAATTTGCTGAGTGTTGTACTCATGTGTATACAAAGCTAGGAAAAATCTGAAATCTGTTGTTTGGCACTTTTTGATAAGGTTTCACATTTATGCCTTGCATGCCTTTGTTAGCTTGTTATTTTTGTATCTCACAAACTGTATGTTCAAGTGCCTTGAATATTTTACAGTAAACTTGTGTTAGCATAAGTAGCTTGCTGTAATTTTCTTAGGAATTGTGGAGCAATTGGAATGCATGTCGATTAAATCACCTTAATAATTAAATAAATGAAAAAGGTGATGACAGAAATGAGTTTAGACCTTGCCATGATGTTTTCTAGTGGTTCTTAGACATGTTCTACCCACTGGTGCATTTGGATTGACCCTTTGATACATTCTTGTTATGTGCAAAATATTATTTTTGCTATTTATGCCTTTCCTAGAGCAATTCTGTGTAGCTGATAGCAAATGCTTAAGAACTAATTAAAGATGATATTTTCTGGGAAACTTGTCTACCACAAACTTGTAGCTAACTTGCTTATCGACTTCGTGTCCAAATTTTATGACATTTGGTTGAGTAGTTTACAAGTTATGAATATTACATGTAGCTGCTGCAAAGTGCTTGCTCTCTGGATTTTCCAGAACAGCCAGCCAACTTTGTATGTTTTAGCATATTTCGGTTGGGAATCTTTCTGGGATGTCTAAAAGTGAATTGTAGACAATTTGCTATGCTTTCCAGAGAGTATCTACTTTCTTAGTTTAGCCAACTGATGCTTAAGTTATGGCTGAAACTTGTGACAGGTTGGTTTGTCTACTAAACCAGTGACTGAGTAGGAGTAGCTAGGATTGTTTGACTTGTCTAGTTAGCCTCTCTACCAGAGAAGAAGTATGCACTTACTTGTTATTACATGATTCACTTAATCTTCAGAGTTATGTTCATGATTATACCATGTTTATGCTCCTTAGGCTCTTCATCATGACATCTTGCATCATATATGCATTCCCTATAGTTATGTCCTTGTCATGCATAGATAGGTGTACCCAAGGGCGTGACCATGTTGGAGTTCGAGCTGCCGGAGTCGGAAGGACAGCAAGGAGAGCTACCTCAAGGAGCTGAGGAGGAGGAGGACTTGCCGGAGTGCCCTGATCACCGTCCCTCTACTTACGTCGAAGGCAAGCCCTGGAGCATTATAAGCCTCCTACTATTTTGTTATCATGATCAGCTATCAATTGACTATGGTTATGTATTGTTGCATTAAGTGTTAGGCGTTGATATGACACCCTTGCTGCATAATGACTACCTTGTCCACCTCATACCTTACCTGAGTAGGTCCAGGATCGAAATGATGCTTAGCCATGCTTAGCTCGGTAGAAGCCGGGTGATTTCCTGTCACCTGCGAGAGATAGGTGGATGCTGATCACGGTTGGCTATATTTGCTATCGTGGAAATAACCATGTGCTATCAATGAACTTGAGACCGGGCGGGATGACGATAGTGCAGCAACAAGGCATGGAGGTCTTGGGTGTGAATCTATCCCCGTCTGTGTCGTTTAAGGACCGAATCGCTGTACGTCCCCGTGTCATGTTAAACGCATGCCTATCACTTAGCTGGTCGGATAAGTCGTTCCGACCGTGAAGCCTACGAGTGCAACTCAGGCCGGATACCCCGTTCTGTATGAGTGCGCACCCCGGTTGGTAGTAAGTATGTGCGGGGAGTCAATGGCGTAAGTCCGAGGTGTCAGGTTAGAGTCCTGACCCTGGCAGATTGGCGGTCCCTGGGGGTGCGGTGCTGGACGGACCCGCGAATTGGTCTGGAGTTGTGCTAAAGGTGATCTAAGCTGCCCTCATGAAGTATGCTTGGGTGAGTGCTAGGAATACCCCTCCAGCTGGATAGGAATCGATTCGAATCATCGTCTCTCCCGGATAGTGAGAACTTGACTTGGGCAGCGGCAACGTAGAATTCACTAAATAAACTTAATGGTTATGATGAGAATGATGATAGCTATATGAAAATCTGGATATAGTTATTATTGTGATGCTTAAATACTCAAGTGTATGCTTAGATTAGGTGCTAATCTAGTGGATAGTTGTTAAGTAATGAACCTGCTGCTGAAATATGATAAATGGGTTACTTAAAACAAAGGCTTCTTATGCAAAAAGGTGAGTCAAACCAGTCCACAAAGATCAGCCTTGCATACACCTTGGTGTCACTTTATTTTGGTTTAAGACGGGTAAGTCTAGCTGAGTACCTTCTCGTACTCAGGGTTTTATTTACCCCTGTTGCAGATGATGTCGTGTATCACGGCTACTGCGCTAACTGCCATCATCCGGCTGCGGACGATGAATAGATCATGGGAGTGATCACCTTCTCTATCTTCAGTTGCGCTATTGTTGGGACTTGACCATGGAACTGGCATGTAATATAAACTGAGTTTGTGTTGTTTTGAAACTACTTTGTTTCCGCTACTACTATGGTTTGTAATAACCACTTTTAAACTCTGATGTGATGTAAAACTATATTCTGTGATGAATGTGTGTAATCTGTGATGGTGATGCTTGATCATGTACGATCTTATTTGTATGTTGGTTAAATCGAGGTCTTTTGAGATTTCGTCGGACTACCGGGTTTATATGCGTTCAAGTCCATTGGCTTGACTACCTCCGTGGTCGCTAATTCACTTGAATTCTTATAAATTGGACGGTTCTGTTACAGCTGGCATCAGAGCAAGATTAAGCATTTAACCATCATAGATGTATTTGAAAACAAATGAATTTGGTTTTCCCAAGCTAATTTGGCAAATTAGGCTATATGTATGGCTGTTTTAAAAATGTTTTGATAACTTATACCATGCCAGTGGTCATACCCTTTATGCCCATATAAGGACTTCTAGGTGGCTTAATATTACTAACATAGGGGTTTTTCCTTTCGTCGTCCATATGACGTGTAATAATATGGATGCCACTTACTTAAGTGGTAATGAATGGGTCACATACCTCTACGCCATGGTAAGCATTGTTTGTTTTCTTTCGTCGTCCATACGGCGTGAAATTGTATGGATGCCACTTGCTTGAGTGGTAATGTATGGATCTATATGCCTCTACGCTACGGTAAGTGTGAGATGCGAGAGCATGACCGTCCAACCGTCGGTCTAGGGGAGTGTTAGCTGTGGTTACTGGAATATTTACATGTTTCACACATGTATATATGAAGGTACTTAATTGTGGGTAGTAGGTGCAGCCATGTATACATATTTGATGTATAGATGGGTGTATCCAAAAAGGGGTAGGATGCTGCGATATATGTTCGGGAATATATATCGTAGTATCTAGCTTGATTGTTGATGATTGGATTTACATTTCTACACATATACTATTGTGGGGTTGGGCTGAAATGGAATTTTCTACAGGTACACTAACAACGAAACGTGTAGACCGTGTAGTTGCGTATAAGGAGTGCACGTATTTATGCCACCGACTATACCGTTAGAACCTTCTTCTTGGAATGGAAAGGACGTATGGAACGTGCATGCATCATGAATCATTCATACATTCCTTATTCACTACTTAAGTATTAAATTCTGAAAATATGTCTATTTACCTTTCCTTGTAATTGATCTCCCTTACTCAAATGTGGTCTTTCTACATATGGCAGCCCCACACGCAAGCGAGACTTTCCTGGATATGTTTGGCACTCCTACTTTGTTGTGGAGGGTGCTAAGTTCAGTTGGTTATGAGGAACCACCTAAGTACACTTGGACCGAGTCTGAGCATGCAGGAGCCTTACCTTGGGTAGATGTCCAAATTACAGTTCCCCCTTGTCCAAATAACCCACAGTGGCTAGGTTGGATAGTAGAGTGTGATGGCCAAACTCCTTGGGAGGGTGCCCAAGTAGCAGCCCGAGAGGTATTGCTAGAGATATGCCAAGATTATGGTGATGAGCTAGTGAATGGCCCAGCTGGATCCATCCCTAGAGTGAGTGTGACCGACACATTTGTGTCTCGGATAGGAAATGAGCCTTTAGAAATGAGAGAAACCATGCTAGGATATAGCTCTAGCCCTGCCATGAGTGCCATGCTAGCGGTACTTAAGCTGCACTATGTATGCTAGGACACCTACATAGACGCCATGCTAGCGCTCCAGCGAGGTCAAGTTGGGCAGCGCAAACTGCGCAAGCGCGTGCGCAAGCATCGCAAGGCTTTTGGGGATGCACAAGCTGAAATCCAAAACTATCACACCGCTTTGCAAGCCCGCCGCAACCAAGTTGAGAACGCAGTTAGAGAGTGCAATGAGGCACAAGCCCGCATGATGCAAATGACTAGAGAGAGAAATGAGGCTATGCGGTTGGCTAAAAATAGAGAAGCTGCTAGAGTTAGAGCCTTGTTCCATGCTGAAATGAGAGAGGAAGAGCTGATTACTAGGATTGCTGAACTGCAGTTAGATGTCCATCGCTTAAATAATATCATAAATCCTATTCCACATCCAGCCCCTTTTAATCATGAAGAAGCTCCTAGTGAAGAAGATCAGGATGATGGCATCATTTCTAATAGAGAATCTAAGGAAGATATGTAGCCTAGCAATAATTCCATGGCCATGTATCAATTTCCATCTCTTTATGTAATGGACATATAATCTGAATTTCAGTAGAGACTCTATGTATTTGGCCATGGTGCCCCTCCTGTAAAACTTAAGTTGTGGCAATGACTCTATGTAACCCTATGCACTTATTTGTGATGCTCCATGTTTATGTTAAGTTTAAATAATTCTCTGCAATATCTTTAATCCTTGAAGAATTATGGCTGTGAATGATCGCGAGAATAACCAAGTGTCATGGAAGATATTCTCTTATTGTACATGGATTATTGTGCCTTAAATTATGAGAATTTACTTCATTAAATTCCGTATGGCAGCAATTGAAGTTCATGACAATTATATCTGTTGTCTTAAACAGTCACTTGGTATGCCTTGTGCAGATGGCTCGCAATACTCGCTCCGGTCACAACGAGGTGCCGCCACCACCACCTCCTCTCCCGCCTACGCCTACTGAGCTATTGGCAGCTCTTGTTGAGGGCCAGCGCATGCTCAATGAGGCTATGCAAACTATGGCACAGCACAATCGGGGTGGTCGCCATGTCCGTCAAGGTGGAGAGGCAAATCAGCACAGTAGTTTCATGGATTTCCAGGACACGAAGCCACCAGTGTTCAAGGAGGCTATCGAGCCTCTGGAAGGTGATGAATGGCTCAACACTCTTGAGCAGAAATTCCGATTGCTGAGGGTACCCGAAGAACTAAAGGCGGAATATGTAGCCCACCAGTTGGAGGGCAAAGCAGGTGTCTGGTGGAGTCATTACAAGACCAGCTTGCCTGCCAATGCTGAGGTGACCTGGGATCAGTTCAAAACTGCTTTTAGAAACACCTATATTCTCTAAGGCTTAATGACTATCAAGCACAATGAGTTCATGAAGTTGAACCAGGGCACTAAAAGCTTGACTGAATATCTTCATGCTTTTAACAATTTGTCTCGCTATGCTCCTGAGATGGTTGATACTGAGGCCAAGAAGCTTGCTAGTTTCAAGAGAGGGTTGGGACCCAAGCTGTCCAAGAACATGGCTGGTAACAAGAGTACAACCTTTAATGAGTTTGTGAGTGATGCGTTGACTCAGGAGAACTCTAATGCTGTGTATGCCGCGTCCAAGAACCGCAACAGGGCCTATGAGGCAGGTGCTTCACAGTCTAAGGCTCTAGTGACAAGCAAACCGACCTATCGCCCACCCAATGCTGTGACAAGGTACAAGCCACCACAGAAGAAGTCTAATCTGAAGACGGGAGTGTGCAAGGCCTTCACAGTTGCTCTTCCTAGGGGTGCTACGGGTCAAGGAGGTCCCAAGACTCCCCCTGATAACCGTCCCTGCTTCAATTGCAAACAAGTTGGTCACTGGGCGAGAGATTGTCCTTATCCCAAGAGGAATTTTGCAACTGGAGGTAACAACCACACGGGCCGAGTGCACTATACCACTGTTGAAGAAATCCCTAAAGGTGAAGTGGTCACGGCTGGTATGTTCCTTGTAAATCAACACCCTACAGTTGTCTTGTTTGATTCTGGAGCTTCGCATTCATTTATGAGTCAAGCATTCGCATCTAAGCATGGCCAACATGTAATTGACCTTGATAGTGGAAAATTTTGCATTAGTGCTGCTGGTAATCAGATCTCTACAAATCAATTAGTGAGGGATGTGCATATTGCCATTGAAGGGCGTAGTTATTCAGCAAATCTTGTCGTCTTACCGGGCTTGGGAATAGATGTTATCCTAGGAATGTAATGGATGAGTGATCATAGAGTGTTAATAGACACTTCAACTAGAGTAATCATGTTGAGGGAGCCTGATAGTAAAGAAGCTTTCTTAGTTCAACTCCCTAGAAGCAACGACATACGTCACGCAGCTAATGCTATCAGACCACTCACTGTGGCAGAGATTCCGGTAGCGTGTGAGTTTCCGGACGTCTTTCTAGAGGATCTGCCCGGGTTGCCACCGGACAGAGACATTGAGTTTAAAATTGATCTAATTCCGGGTACCGCACCTATCTCTAGAAGGCCATATCGAATGCCACCCAACGAATTGGCAGAATTGAAAAAGCAATTGCAAGAACTTCTCGAGAAAGGTCTTATTCGGCCTAGTTCTTCTCCATGGGGTTGTCCAGCTCTCTTTGTTAAGAAGAAGGACAAGTCGCTATGTATGTGTCTAGACTATCATCCGCTCAATGCCGTGACTGTTAAAAACAAGTATCCATTGCCTCGCATTGATATCCTGTTTGATCAATTAGCCAAGGCCAAAGTATTCTCCAAGATTGATCTGAGATCTGGGTATCATCAAATCAAGATCCGACCCGAAGACATTCCTAAAACAGACTATCATCCGCTCAATGCCGTGACTGTTAAAAACAAGTATCCATTGCCTCGCATTGATATCCTGTTTGATCAATTAGCCAAGGCCAAAGTATTCTCCAAGATTGATCTGAGATCTGGGTATCATCAAATCAAGATCCGACCCGAAGACATTCCTAAAACAGCTTTCTCTACCAGGTATGGGTTGTATGAGTAAATAGTCATGTCCTTTGGTCTGACTAATGCCCCTGCTTATTTCATGTACCTGATGAATTCGGTGTTCATGCCTGAACTTGATAAGTTTGTGGTGGTGTTCATTGATGATATATTGGTGTACTCTGAAAATGCACAAGAACATGAGAAGCACCTTCGGATTGTACTCACTAGATTCCGAGAACATCAGCTCTATGCCAAGTTCAGCAAGTGTGAGTTTTGGCTGAAGAAAGTGCCTTTCCTAGGCCATATTTTATCCGAAGAGGGTATTTCTGTTGACCCATCAAAAGTGCAGGAGGTTCTAGACTGGAAGGCCCCGACTTCAGTGCACGAAGTTCGGAGTTTTCTCGGTCTAGGTGGATATTATCGGCGCTTTATTCCAGACTTCTCCAAAATAGCTAAGCCTATGACCAAGCTACTGCAAAAAGATGTGAAGTTTGTGTGGTCCTAGGAGTGTGAAGTCGCTTTCACCACTTTACGCCATTTGCTGACCACCGCTCCTGTTCTGGCACAACCTGACATTGAAAAGCCATTTGACATCTTTTGTGATACATCTGGCACTGGCCTAGGTTGTGTGCTTATGCAAGAAGGCCGAGTTATTGCCTACGCCTCTCGGCAGTTGAGGAAACATGAAGCCAACTACCCGACTCATGATCTAGATTTAGCAGCAGTTGTACATGCATTGAAACTCTGGAGGCATTAACTGTTGGGCAATCTATGTCACATTTACACTGACCATAAGAGCCTCAAATATATATTCACTCAGCCCAAATTGAACATGAGACAAAGAAGATGGTTAGAGTTGATAAAAGACTACAATCTAGAAGTACACTATCATCCAGGCAAAGCCAATGTTGTAGCCGATGCTCTCAGTCGGAAACAACATGTTAAACCTCTCCTGGAGGAAGGCTTCAATTTATTGCATCCGGTGGTCCTGCACAACATCGTAGTCAGCTGCTCGTTAGAGAGTCAAATCATAGAGCTCCAAAAGTCTAATCCTGGTATTTTCCATATCAAAAGAAAGATACTAGAGCAAGACACTAAGCACTTTAGGGTAGATGAGAAGGGAATACTGTGGTTTGACGATCGACTAGTTGTACCTAAAGACCGTGACCTACACAACAAGATTTTAGATGAAGCTCATTCTTCCAAGTTGTCCATCCATCCGGGTAGTAGCAAAATGTACCAAGACTTGAAACCTTGTTTTCTGGTGGACCAAGATGAAGAAGGAGATAGCAGCTTATGTTGCTAGGTGTGACACTTGTTGCAGGGTAAAGGCAGTTCACCTTAAACCTGCAGGTTTATTGCAACCTTTGTCGGTTCCGGGATGGAAGTGGGAAGAAATCAGCATGGATTTCATTGTTGGCCTTCCCCTCACCCAAAAAGGGCACGACTCCATATGGGTGATTGTTGACCGTTTGACCAAATCTGCTCATTTTATCCCTGTACGTTCCACATACCGACCCTCCGACTATGCTGAGTTGTACATCTCTCAAATTGTTAGATTGCATGGAGTGCCTCGTACTATTATTTCTGATAGAGGTCCTCAGTTCACAGCTCGCTTTTGGGAGCATCTGCATTCGCTCCTTGGTACGAAATTGATTCGTAGTTCAGCATACCACCCTCAAACCTCCGGTCAGACTGAGCGTGTGAATCAAATTTTAGAGGATATGTTGAGGGCATGTGTGATATCCTCCAAGGGTGCATGGGAGAAATGGCTACCTTTAGCTGAATTCTCTTACAATAATAGTTATCAAGAAAGCATCCAAATGGCTTCTTTTGAAGCTTTGTATGGTCGCAAATGTAGAACTCCTCTAAACTAGGTCGAACCTGGTGAAAGGAGGTACTACGGAATTGACTTTGTCAAAGAAGCCGAAAGGCAAGTTCTCATTATCCAGCAACATATGAAAGCTGCCCAAGCTAGACAGAAAAGCTATGATGACCAAAGAAGAAAACCACTCGAGTTTGAAGTAGGTGACTTTGTGTACCTAAAGGTATCGCCCATGAAGGGAGTAAATCGCTTTGGTGTTAAAAGAAAGCTTGCCCCTAGGTATGTGGGTCCCTATCAAATCATCGAGAAAAGTGGCAAGGTAGCTTATAAAGTGCAACTACCTCCCGAAATGAGAGCTATTTTCCCCGTATTCCACGTGTCTCAACTCAAGAAGTGTCTCCTTGTGCCCGAAGAGAGAGTTGAAACAAGAGATATCAAGTTGCAGTCTGACCTATCCTATGAAGAAAAGTCTGTACAAGTTCTTGATGTCAAGGAACGAGTTACTCGTGGGAGAGTGATCAAGCTCTTTAGAGTTTTGTGGAACCGTCAAAGTGAGAGAGATGCCACTTGAGAAATGGAGGACGATTTACAAGTAACTTATCCCTCATTCTACAAAAAATGGTACGTCTTTCAAATCTCGGGACGAGATTTTTGTAAGGGGGGAGGGCTGTAACACTCCTAGTGTTAGCTTGCATGTTAACCATGAGCATTGCATCAACATAAGCATCATCATGATCACTCATGAGCATCATACCATGATCACATGCCATTTGCTACATGTACTATGTGATTAAGTTGCTATATGACTTGCTATGGTTGATGGTAATGGGTGGCTAAGGCATACAAGTGTACATTGTCTTCCAAAGTACTTTAATCATGTTTAGAACATCATTTTGAACAAAGTTCATGTTGAAGGTTTTGGCCAAAAATGTCTCTAAGTCATGGTTAACCCTAGGTTGACCTAATTGTCCCCCTAGACCTCTTTTCAAAGATGTTTTATGAAACTGGTGTTAGAGACCTTGCATGTAGATGACACCTAAAACAAAGTTGTAGTAAATTTCATAAGCTACAAAAGTTATGTTGATGACTTTTTATGAAAAGCTTGGAACACATCTGTTGACACCGTTTTTGGGCACGTATCCATGATCGGTAGAGTGTAGGTCGGCAAGATAAGGCGGTAATACTTGGTCTGCAGGATAAGTTGCCGATAAGGATGGGTGCCGATGAAGAGACAACTGAATGTGACCAAGTCCATAGGTGGTGATGTGTTTGTGGCGATGGTCTAGGTTAATCTGTGCCGATGGCTACAATGAGGGAGTCTGCCAATGATACGGAGGAAGAGCCTGAAGGTTGCCGATTGGCCTGTGGAGGTGTCCCAGTTTGTCACGGGAGGATAGTTTTGTGTTTTCCTTAGTTATTTAGATCGTTTTGTATATGAATTCTGTTTAATTTGGATTTCGAGTTCTAGTCGTGTCTGGTTGTAGCTCTTCGAGCAGGGTATAAATGTAGACCCTGGGGCTTTGTAATGGATCTATCAATCAATTAATCAAGCACAAGCTTTTACTCATATTCCAGTATTTACTTTTTCGACGACTTCGTCATATTTTCCTTTTTCATTACGAGTTCTTAGGAGTTCATCGACTTAAGCTCGGCGTATTCTCAAGTTCTGCGTGAATACCTCTTGGCCGTGGCATCCAGGCGCATCGCTGTTGTCGGGACCAAAGTATTCGAGTTATCACCTTTGCTGATAGTGAGGTCAAATCGGTTAGCACGCCTTAACGTTTGAATCGGGTATTAGCCCTTTGTGTTTGCATATCAGCTTTTGCATCAACACATCTTTTGGCACGCTCGGTGGGACCAGATTCAAGATCAAGATCAACATGTCGACTACCAAGTTTGACTTGGAGAACGTAATCCCCGTGACAGAAGCTAGCCTCAAAGATGAGCAGAACCAAGCTATTGCGAAGTCTATGGAGGATTACAAGCAACAATGTCTCAAGGCCTTCAGCATAAACAGGAGCGGCGAAGTGATCCAGAAGGAAGCACTGTCGATGCCTCGGCAGGTTACTTTTGAAGCCAATCCTGGTAAACTCCAAGACATCGTCGATAGTGCTATCAACCGTGCCTTGATCAACCAAGCTGGTGTGCTGGCCAATACGGTTTTCAATGCCGTGGCTAGAACTTTCAAAGAAGG
Organism: Sorghum bicolor; assembly: GCF_000003195.3. NCBI lineage: Eukaryota > Viridiplantae > Streptophyta > Magnoliopsida > Poales > Poaceae > Sorghum > Sorghum bicolor. Next base: position 25,507,575 of record NC_012879.2, read on the forward strand.
ACAGTTGCCACCAAATTATGTGGGCCCTTCTCATCATCAGCCAGGATTACCGGTGGTCACAGCTCCATCGGCTGCTACAGCCGCTGCGGGCACAGAAACTGCTGTTCCTCCAAGCACGTTAGGAGTCACCAATCCACAATCTACGCCGATGACGACCAACCCATCGACCTCAGATGGGCAGATTAAGCTTACTATAGATCTGTTAGCATCGGCAATGTTAGGACCGGTTCCTCCTCCTAACTGGTGGGGTTTTGGTATGCCCCCGGAGTTCACGTTGAAGACGCCTGGTATATCTCAGCCGGCTGATGTGAGAGGCAAGGCTCCTATGGCATCGGCACTTCCAAATATGCCGATGAATCAGAGTCCCCAGTATACTACACCAATACTGCAAGGCCTTACACTAGGAATTCTCATGCTCCAACATTCCAGATGCCTAACGCATCGGCGGACTCAATGCTGATGCAATAGAGGTTTATGACTAAGCCAGGGTATGTTGATTCAATGATGATGCCCAATTACCAGTCATCGGCCAGCCCTATGCCAATGAATGCTAATAGTGGATGGCCCGAGCAGCAAGTCTTTCCACACATGCCCCAATAGCACCATCAAGCTACATGGTTTCAACAAGGCCAGATCTACCCCGCGTTCCAGAATCAGGGATTGCCCAACCAGCCAATGAATCTTGGGCGGCAGATCGGCGGACAGCAGATCGGCGGACAACAGTTTGGTGGTCAGCAGATGGGTGGCCAAATGATTAACCCGATGTTCCATGCAGATCGCGCACCGCACAGACACGTGGAGGCTTACCAGTAGATGGCAGATCCGCAACCGCCTCATCGGCAAGATGCCGTTGCTTATTGGGCCGATAAGATTGCTGAAGTAATGAGAGATCAATTTGGGATAAAACCCAAAGTCAATACTTACTCTTATCGGACACCGTATCCTCCTGCATATGATTTAATCCCACTTCCAAATCGGTACAAAGTGCCGGATTTTACTAAGTTTTCTAGATAGGATGATACATCGACCATGGAGCACGTTAACAGGTTCATCATTCAATGTGGAGATGTTGCTAACAGGGACGAGTTGAGGGTTCGCTTATTCTCGTCATCATTGTCTGGATCGGCTTTCACTTGGTTTATATCATTACCTCCCAACTCAGTGATTACTTGGGCCGATCTAGAAAAGCAATTCCACAAATACTTCTTTTCTGGAGTCCATGAGAAGAAGATCACCGACTTGGTCAAATTGAAGCAGCGCAATGATGAATCGATAGAAAGCTTTGTGCAGAGGATACGGGAGGTCAAGAACAAATGTTATAGTTTAGTTCTGGACGATCGGCAGCTAGCCGATTTGGCTTTTCAGGGATTGTTGCCACATATCAGAGACAAGTATGCATCTCAGGAGTTTGAAAGCTTAAGTCATTTAGTGCAGAGGATTTCTGATCAAGATATCAAGCCTTTTGAGCCCAAGAGAGCATGGAACAAAAAGGTATCATTTGTTGATGAGGCAGCAAGCTCAGATTCTGATGAGGAAGCAGTCATCGGCTTGGCAGAATGGGTGAAGAATAAGAAGTCGATGTCTTGCCCCTTTGGGCATAAAGAGCCAGAGAAGTTCGCGTTTGATATCACTAAAGCCGATAGGATATTTGACTTTCCACTTCAGGAAGGTCAGATAAAGCTGTCACCTAATCATGTGATCCCATCGGCTGAGGAATTGAAAAGGATGAAATATTGTAAATGGCACAATGCAACTTCTCACGACGCCAATGAGTGTAAAGTTTTTTGACAACAGTTGCAATCGGCTATAGAATCTGGGAGGATCAAATATGACAGCTCCAAAACTCAGAAGACGATGAAGACTGATCAGCATCCTTTCCCAACGAACATGCTGGATGCTAAGGGAAAGGCCAAGGTCTTGACATCGGAGGCGGCTGAAAGAAGTGCATCGGTGGATCCTCAGCATCAGGTCACTACTGCCGATGCGAAAGGAAAAGGCTTCATCCAGGAGGGGATTAACTCAGGAAGGCCTCCCCGATCTGGTATTGTAATAACTCACAGAAGGCCTCATGAAACTTGGCAGCAACATGAGGATCGGTATCGGCGCCAGTAGGAAGATTATCATCGGGAAGAAGAAAGACGCTGACAAGAGTGGAATCGGCACAGGGATCACTGGAACTGTCCGTTCTTCATTCATTGTTTGAGGAAAATATCAAGTTTCCTACTGTTAGAGACTGCCCGGAATGTAATGGTTATGATCGGTATTGTTGACGGTTCTTAAGTATCAATTTTAATTATCAAATAAACAAGAGAATGGACCAATATGCAACCATCACCTAGAATTAGGGTTTGATCTGACAGAATTCCACGAGTTTTGTTGTTTATCTATTTCTGCAGGGGGTTATCAGGAAATAAGGAAGAAAGGCCCACATGTCGGGATTACATAGAGATATCAACGCACCGCGCAATTTTACTTCATCTAGAAGACTCCAGAAGCCACGAGACCGAAGCGGAGGCAAAACTGGGCCAGGCCCAGGGCGCCCGCCCTGGAACCCTGGGCGCCCGCCCCCCTGCTGGAGCCAAATCAGGACTCTTTCGCTCGGGATATTCCACCGACCTATTGGATCAAGAAAAACATAGTACCACCTCGCCTATCGACCCAAAAACGCATAGAAGGGGAGGACTATATAAGCAAGGCCCCCTGGCCCCTGGAGAAGACATGAAGAAATTATCATAGAGACTGAGGGGTGCCCTCGAAGGAAAACCTCTTCTCTAATTAATATTTCTTTTTAGGCTTAGCAATCAATGTAAGGTAGAAATAGATCTTCTAGTTTCTACTAGATTGAGAGAGATAGAGTGGAGGTGTAGAGTGGAGGAAGCCCGGCCTGTCGGTGTCTACTCCAAGCTTGTACCTGCGGGATCAAGTTCTCCTAACCCGAAGCTTGCTCCTAGGATTCTTCAGTAATTCGACTTCTAAATTCTAGTAAGTTCTTGTTTTATTGTTCTTATGGTTTATGAGTTTACTTTAATCTCTTCGCGTAGAGTTTAGAGTAATCATTGCTGGCGTAAACGAGGTGTTTAGGCTGGGGTACTCATAAATATTCCCTGACTAGCTGGACCGTGGTAGTAGTGAGGAACGTGACAATTCCGAGCTACCTTTGTAGATCACATCTCGTTAGCAGGAAGGATAGGGTTTATAGGTGCGGGTTGAACATCCTTTGTGGTGTCTAGATTCCGTTAGCCTCCCCATTAGAACAGTAGATCATCCTTACCAAGGTTAGAAGGAGACTACGGTTGCAGTCTTCTCTATTTATCACTCACATCGAAAGACATTCTTTGTGCCTAAAGGTTAGTAGTAATAGACCGGTTAGTCAGATGCACTCTTTCTCCTAGTGGTAAAAAAATAAATACGATACTCTGGATAACCTCCCGGGTGAAGTGCTCACCGATATCCGTGCGCTTGCTATTAGCTTGTATCTATACTTTTATCTTTTCTTATCTTTTATATCCTTTATTTATTTTCTTTACTCTTACCCTATGGAAAACCAAAACTCTAAATCGATCCATGAGTCTGCAATCCCTTTAGCAACTGACCTTTTACCATGGGAATCATCACAGCCTATCCAAACATCCCAGTATAAGTCAAGTTCTAGGTTGATTGCTATGATTCAAAACCTATCTTTTTCGGGAAAGGATGACGAAAACCCTTACCTTCATATTAGAGATTTTGAGCAAACATGTGATTGTCTTTGCATTGAAGGCATTTCTGATAAGACTTTACGTTGGAAGCTTTTTCCTTTTTCCTTAAGGGGAGAAGCTAGACAATGGTACAGTCAGAAGGTAAGTCAACAACAAGGTGAATGGGGAGTTTTACGAGCCAACTTTTGTCTAGATTTCTATTCTCTTGACCGTATAGCCGACCTTAGACTCGAAGTCCTATCTTTTAAACAAAAAGATAATGAAACTTTGGGAAAATCCTGGAAACGTTTTTCTAATCTTTTAGAATCTGGTCCAAACCTTAATCTTGAAGACCCTGTTCTTTTATTTCGCTATTTTCGAGGGCTTCATAAAAATCACAAACAAATGCTACACACAATGTCTAGAGGTTCTTTCTTTCGCATCCCTGCTGATGAAGCTAGAGTGATCCTAGATAGAATCCTAGAAGCTGAGATGGATAATATCCTTCATGATGAAACCTACGAAGCCGAAGTAGACACTCTGCCAAATTCTTCATCTACTTTAGCTATCCCAAGTTTTGAGCCACAAGAGGAAGAAATTCCACTACCGGACTTCATGCTGGATATAAAATCCGATCTTTTTGCCGATTTTGGAAATATTTCAAACTACCATTCTATTGACAAACCCCAAAACGGCCAGTTTAGCATTTATTTACCAAGTGAATATCAATTGAGAGAGCTTATCTCAGTAATGAGTAGCGAATGGTTGGAGGAATCAGAGCTTTCCTCTGATGTGATCCGTTTGGACACACCCTCTATAACTATATGTTGTGCTTATAATTCTGATCGATTTAATGCTCTTTATAATCCTGTTGTGGGGATCAACATCATGTCTCAATCTTTTGCACTTAAACTATTTAAAAATCTTGTCTTAACCCCCACAACAAAGATCATAAAGGAATCTTCGGGACGATTAATCCCCAGTCTTGGAATTATTAATGTCCTACCTCTTACGGTAGAAGGCTCCTTTGTTCATTTGAACTTCTATATCTTTGATACATGGGACTTCGACCTGTTAATAGGACAACCTTTTAGAAGACTCCTTTATGAAGGTCATACTGGAAAGCTACACATTTCTTTTGGAAAAACTTTTCGATTCCCAATGATAATTTCACACTCCTTAAATAATAAGGCCGAGCCATATCTTTTGCCTGATCCTATGGAGGAAGTAAAGGCTGCATCTCTAGAGCTTTTAGATGAATCAGACTTAGAAGACGAAACTCCTTTCTTCACAGAAGAAGAAGACGAACCTTCTGAGCCTGAACCCTTAGACGAGTTTGCAGAAACACCTAGACCCATAGAACTTAAAACTTTACCACCCGGTCTTACCTATGCTTTCCTAAACAATAATCCAGAGTTCCCTGTGATCATTAGCAATAAACTCACTCAGGATCAAACTCTGCGATTAATGACCATTCTTGAGAAACATCACTCAGTATTCGGCTACTCACTTCAAGATCTTACAGGAATCAGTCCTATGATTTGTACCCATCGTATTCCAACAGATCCTTCTGTTACACCCTCTCGAGAACCCCAACGTAGACTTAACAACACTATGAGAGAGGTAGTTAAAAAGGAAGTTATAAAGTTGCTGCATGCAGGGATTATATATCCTGTGCCGCACAGTGAGTGGGTGAGCCCAGTCCAAGTTGTGCCCAAAAAGGGAGGCATGACAGTTATTATGAATGAAAAGAACGAGCTAATTCCGCAACGCACCGTCACAGGATGGCGGATGTGCATAGACTATAGAAAACTAAACAAAGCCACGAGAAAAGATCACTTTCCTTTACCTTTTATAGATGAGATGCTAGAGCGGTTAGCAAACCATTCATTCTTCTGTTTCTTAGATGGATATTCAGGGTATCATCAAATCCCGATCCATCCTGATGATCAAAGCAAAACCACTTTTACATGCCCTTATGGAACTTATGCTTACCGTAGAATGTCTTTTGGGTTATGTAATGCACCAGCTTCTTTTCAAAGATGCTTGATGTCTATATTTTCTGATATGATTGAAGAGATTATGGAAGTTTTCATGGATGATTTCTCTGTTTATGGAAAAACTTTTGATAGTTGTCTTGAAAACTTAGATAAGGTTTTGCAAAGATGTGAAGAAAAGCACTTAATCCTTAATTGGGAAAAATGTCATTTTATGGTTAGAGAAGGAATAGTGCTAGGACACTTAGTGTCTGAAAGAGGGATTGAGGTAGACAAAGCTAAAATTGAAGTAATTGAACAACTACCTCCACGTGTGAATATAAAAGGAATTCGGAGCTTTCTTGGCCATCCTGGTTTTTATCGTAGATTCATAAAAGATTTTTCATTTATTGCTAGACCACTTACTCTTTTGCTAGCCAAGGATGCTCCTTTCGAATTTGATGATGCATGTTTAACATCTTTCAATTTATTAAAGAAAGCACTCATCTCTGCACCAATCATTCAACCCCCTGATTGGTCGTTGCCTTTTGAAATTATGTGTGATGCTAGTGATTATGCTGTGGGGGCAGTATTGGGACAAACTAAAGATAAGAAGCATCATGCAATTGCTTATGCTAGTAAAACTTTGACAGGAGCTCAACTTAATTATGCAACCACTGAAAAAGAGCTTCTGGCTGTTGTCTTTGCCATTGATAAATTTAGATCTTATTTAGTTGGAGCTAAAATAATTGTTTACACTGATCATGCTGCACTAAAATATTTGCTCACTAAAAAAGATGCTAAACCTCGCCTGATTAGATGGATTTTATTACTCCAAGAATTTGACTTAGAAATAAAATATAAAAAAGGAGTAGAAAATTCTGTTGCTGATCACTTGTCTAGAATGTATTTTAAGAGTCCACAGGAAACCCCCATCAACGATTCACTCCGGGACGACATGGTCTACGGGATTAACAGGTCTGACCCCTGGTATGCAGATATTGTTAATTTTATGGTTTCAGGGTATGTACCACCAGGAGCAAACAAGAAGAAGCTTATTCAAGAAAGTCGTTCACATATATGGGACGAGCCATACCTCTTCCGAGTACGCTCTGATGGCTTACTCAGGAGATGTGTGACCACTGAGGAAGGATGGAAGATCATCGACAGATGTCATTCATCACCATATGGAGGTCACTATGGAGCATTCCGTACACATTCAAAGATCTGGCAGTGTGGATTCTATTGGCCTACAATGTATGAAGACACGAAGCAATATATCAGAAGATGTGGGCCATGTCAAAGGCACGGAAACATAAATACAAGGGATGCAATGCCACTCACCAACAACCTTCAGATTGAGCTCTTTGATGTCTGGGGAATAGACTACATGGGTCCATTTCCTCCATCAAAGAAGTGTGAGTACATCTTGGTGGCGGTTGACTATGTCTCCAAGTGGGTAGAAGCATTACCTTGCAAGCATGCCGACAACGTCAGTTCAAAGAGGATGTTGGAAGAAATTATATGTCCAAGATTTGGAGTCCCCAGAGTAGTGATAAGTGATGGAGGAGCACACTTCATCGACAAACGCTTCAAGCAATACCTGTCAAGACATGGAATCCGTCACAATGTTGCTACCCCTTATCATCCTCAGACAAGTGGCCAAGCAGAGACTTCCAACAAACAAATCAAGAATATTCTTCAGAAGACAATAAATGAAATGGGAACGGCGTGGAAAGACAAGTTACCCGATGCACTCTGGGCATACCGGACAGCATACAAGACCCCAATTGGAATGTCTCCATACCAATTGGTGTATGAGAAGACTTGCCATCTACCTGTTGAACTAGAATTCAAAGCACACTGGGCCATAAAGAGATGGAATATGGACCTAGATGTTGCTGGAGATTATAGAAGAATGCAATTATCAGAATTGGAAGAATGGCGAGAGAAGGCATATCACAATTCAAAGATCTACAAAGAAAGAGTCAAGAGGTGGCATGACAAGAGAATCAAGAAGAAGGAGTTCACACCCGGAGATAAGGTATTACTTTTTAATTCCAGGGTGAAGCTTTTTGGGCATGGAAAACTCCGGAGCAAATGGGAAGGACCATTCAAGGTAATCAATTCATCATCCCACGGAGCTATCACACTTCAAAACAGCGAAGGTACGTTATTCAAGGTAAATGGTCAATGTCTTAAATTATTTTTAGAGCCCAATGAGGAATTTGAAGAAATAGACGTAGTCCATTTTTACCTTCCCATGGAGAATTAGAGCCCGACACTTTTGGTCTGATGGTTTTGGGGCATATATATATTTTTCTAAATAATTTCGCATCTAGAAACGCACTCGGAGAAGTGGGCCCACAGAGGGGCCAGAGAGAGGGCGGGCGCCCAGGTCAAGTGGGCGGGCGCCCAGCCCCTGTTCCCCCTCGGTCCCGACTTTCTCTGTTATGGAAAATGCACTTAGGGTGATCCGAATAATCCCTCGGATGGAAAGTTTCGCACGCACATCGACGGGAGCAACACGAACAACCCATAGAGGCATCCTTTTGACCCCTATATAAACAGACCCCTGACCTCAGTTTTCAAACACCAAGCCACCAAGCTTTCTCTCCTTCAACTAGAGCTTGATTAGCTCTCCTTTAATTAGAGCTTAATTAGCTCTACTTCAATTAAAATTTTATTAGTTCCTTGCTACTCCAATGGCCGACAAGTACCATGACGATTGGGAAGTCGTCCCCTTCAACCTCAACATGGAGCCAGTGGAAGACCCCGATGCCCGTGCTCTCGTCCCGGCCAGAACAGAGCGTCAGCTAGAAGCCATGCCATTACGCCAACGCAGCTCCGCCCAATCTTACCATGCTCAACCAGTTCTCACCGCACCACCACAACCCCTACTCCTCAAAGGACCATCATCCAAGACGAAGACCCCTATCAAGGTGCCAATCGGCACAAGGATCCTTCCACCTAGACCCAATGAGAAGGTCGTTGGAGTCAAGACCAACCGGAGCGGCGAGATCAGCAGCGTACGCTACACTTCAGAGGAGGAAAGGCCTTACTTTGAAGGGATTAGAGCAGCCAAAGTCCGTTTCATCCCTCCAAAGGCAGCCCCGAAGCATTCTCTCAATGCTTTTGAGACACCTCCCAAGCGTCGCAAGACTATAATGGATATTGATGAGGAAGTTCGCAGGCTAGATAGAATTATCATAGACCTCCAGTCCTCAGTTAATTCCCTCACTAGGCAGCTCTCTAACCACAACACCATTATACTAGGCCTTAGGCAGGATCTTGCCAGTGCCAACAAGAAGATCAAGGAATTAGAGCGCCGCTAAGTTATCTAGATTAGACCTTGAGGCAGTGCATCTTAGTCATCTATCTTTAAATTTGGTTTAAGTTTGCTATTATTATTAGTTTGCTATCAGTTTGTTATCAGTCTTTTGTACTAAATGCCTCAAGATCAATAAAGAGTACTACTATTATTATTATTATGTCTTGTGTGTCTCTACTTTATTTTTGTGCAAGAAAGCAGAAAACAAGTATGGGGGAGATCCCTCAACATGCCAAACACACTCCGACTACACCACTCCACGATTCAGGTACACACTCTGCACACTTTACTTCATACATACATTTATTTTGAATTATGCAGATTACTGTTTCCGACATGATAAAATAAAAAGATTAAAATATTTCTAATCATGATTAATCTCAATCTGTGATATTCCCTGAAAACTTACAATTATTATAAAATCATTTTAAAACCCTGTGTTACTTAAGTCAATATGGAATATGTGATGGTAGAGTATGAGTTTCTTATTCTTGATATCATTGTTGCTTGGAGAATTTATTTCAAAATATTCAAAATTCTAGCTACCATCCTCAGTGTTTTATATGCCTGATAAAAATAAAAATATTAATGATGATTATGAAGCTATCTACTCTGTATTGAGTTTGTTCAAAATGAGTTAGACCCTTGTTGAGAGATTTATCATGCTCCCAAGATCAAGACACTATTTCAGTAAGATTCACTCTTCCGAAGTATTATTGCATTAGAGGCATGGGCTATGCAAAAATAAAAATATTTCGAGGAAATAAAAAGGAGCAAGTGCTCGACAACCTCGTAGAAAAAAATGGGCAAGTGTCCGGCAGTAGAATTAGGGGTACCTCGGTATCCACTTAAAAAAAATGATAGCCCATGGTCCCTCTAATAAGCAATATGCCAGCAAGAGTTGACAAAGTTTTTAATTTTCAAAGTCTTTGATCTAAGAGTATGACATTCCCCTCCTCGGATCCCGTTTTGATCAGGCAATAAATGCAAAGTAAGTATGCTTGAGAATTTTTGCAAAATAAAACAGCCTCAGTGAGATATATATAAAAGATAATGAGTGATCTGAGAGAACCGATGAGGATAAAAAGGTATGCTAACTTTCTTTCAAAAATATACAAAAACTCCAAGTGACAGGATCGAGAAGAAAGGATCTTTACTCTTAATCATAAACTTCCCTGACTATGGTACACATTGGAATTTTAACACCCTGCAATTATATAAAGAGAATGTTTTAAATGTTTACCCCAGATATTGTTCTTAACCATCCTTTTCTCGAGGACGAGTAAAAGCCTAAGTATGGGGGTATTTGTTGACGGTTCTTAAGTATCAATTTTAATTATCAAATAAACAAGAGAATGGACCAATATGCAACCATCACCTAGAATTAGGGTTTGATCTGACAGAATTCCACGAGTTTTGTTGTTTATCTATTTCTGCAGGGGGTTATTAGGAAATAAGCAAGAAAGGCCCACATGTCGGGATTACATAGAGATATCAACGCACCGCGCAATTTTACTTCATCTAGAAGACTCCAGAAGCCACGAGACCGAAGCGGAGGCAAAACTGGGCTAGGCCCAGGGCGCCCGCCCTGGAAGCCTGGGCGCCCGCCCCCCTGCTAGAGCCAAATCAGGACTCTTTCGCTCGGGATATTTCACCGACCTATTGGATCAAGAAAAACATAGTACCACCTCGCCTATCGACCCAAAAACGCATAGAAGGGGAGGACTATATAAGCAAGGCCCCCTGGCCCCTGGAGAAGACATGAAGAAATTATCATAGAGACTGAGGGGTGCCCTCGAAGGAAAACCTCTTCTCTAATTAATATTTCTTTTTAGGCTTAGCAATCAATGTAAGGTAGAAATAGATCTTCCAGTTTCTACTAGATTGAGAGAGATAGAGTGGAGGTGTAGAGTGGAGGAAGCCCGGCCTGTCGGTGTCTACTCCAAGCTTGTACCTGCGGGATCAAGTTCTCCTAACCCGAAGCTTGCTCCTAGGATTCTTCAGTAATTCGACTTCTAAATTCTAGTAAGTTCTTGTTTTATTGTTCTTATGGTTTATGAGTTTACTTTAATCTCTTCGCGTAGAGTTTAGAGTAATCATTGCTGGCGTAAACGAGGTGTTTAGGCTGGGGTACTCATAAATATTCCCTGACTAGCTGGACCGTGGTAGTAGTGAGGAACGTGACAATTCCGAGCTACCTTTGTAGATCACATCTCGTTAGCAGGAAGGATAGGGTTTATAGGTGCGGGTTGAACATCCTTTGTGGTGTCTAGATTCCGTTAGCCTCCCCATTAGAACAGTAGATCATCCTTACCAAGGTTAGAAGGAGACTACGGTTGCAGTCTTCTCTATTTATCACTCACATCGAAAGACATTCTTTGTGCCTAAAGGTTAGTAGTAATAGACCGGTTAGTCAGATGCACTCTTTCTCCTAGTGGTAAAAAAATAAATACGATACTCTGGATAACCTCCCGGGTGAAGTGCTCACCGATATCCGTGCGCTTGCGGATCAATTCCTTATTGCGTTCCCAAATATCAACAGGTATGACAGATCAAATCGGCAGTATCAGAACAACAACCGCCGATTTGATGGGCCGGTTAGGGGGAGAGCTTCGGTTCATGATCGGCTGGGGGGCAGGCTCAGCGTGCATGATAGTCTTGATGACCGTGTTGAATACTTTCCCAGGAACCAAGAAGAACTTGAGGAGATGGCTAATGCACGAGTTCCCGATGAGTTCATATTTTGTAGGGACGCCAATACTTACCGGATGGAGTCAAGGGAAAATCATCACCCATCGGTGAGGCAGCAACAACTCCCTCCATGGTGTCCAGATGGATTGACTAGGACCTAGAAAAGGAGGCTGCAGCGTGAAAGGCGAGAAGAGTTGAACAAGGGCGAGAATTCTGGCCAGTCTGGGGATCAGCAACAATCAGATCCTAAGGGAAAAGGTCCATCGGCAGATGTCAACATGGTACTTCTGTTGCCGATGGAATTCCTTGCGCCGTCCAGCGATGATGAGTTGGAATTTTCTGACCAGATAGCTCAGTTGGCTCTGGATCCGATGACAGCCATCTTCGAGAAAGCTGCCGATGATGAGAGGCAACATCTTAAGGCTTTGTTTGTCAAAGGAAAGGTTGATGGTCAGCCGATGACCAAGATTTTAATTGATGGTGGGGCTGCTATCAATATCATGCCATACGCAGTGTATCGGAAGCTTGGAAAAGGGGATCAGGATTTGACCAAGACCGATATGATGCTTAAAGATTTTGAAGGGAATGTGTCTCCGGTCATGGGAGCCATATGCGTTGAATTGACCATCGGCAGTAAAACCTTGCAGAAAACCTTCTTAGTGATAAGTGGGAAAGGTGCTTATAACTTGTTGTTGGGGAGAGATTGGATTCATGCCAATTGTTGCATCCCATCTACGATGCACCAATGCTTGGTTCAGTGGGTAGGTGACAAGATTGAGATTGTCCCGGGAGACTCTTCATTTGTCATTGCATCGGCAGAGGCAGACACCTACGAAAGAACTAGGTGTATTTCAGGAGAAGTTTGGGAAAAGGATTTTCTCAAGGTTGCCGATTATGAGATTCCACCGATCCAAGCAGTCGGTTCTGATGATAGTTTTTAATGGATAGATTCACCGATGACGGAAAATTAGGCCAGGGATTCACATCGGCCGATGATTTGGTAGAAGTAGATATAGGTAGTGGTGATAAGCCTAGACCTACTTTTATTAGTGCTAAGTTAAATTCTGAGTGTAAGCAACAGTTAATCGATTTGTTGGAGGAATATAAAGATTGCTTTGCTTGGGATTATATTGAGATGCCTGGTTTAGACCGATCAATTGTTGAACATCTGTTACCAATCAAGTCTGGATTTTGGCCACATCAACAGCCAGCTCGCCGATGTAATCCTAGTATTCTTCCTGACATCAAGGTCAAAATAACTAAACTTATCGAAGCTAAATTTATTCGGCAGTGTCGGTATGCCGAGTGGATTTCTAATGTTGTTCCAGTCTACAAGAAAAATGGGAAGCTTCGAGTCTGCATTGATTTCAGGAATCTCAATAAAGCTACGCCGATGGATGGCTACCCAATGCCAGTTGCCGATTTACTAGTTGATGCTGCGGCTGGGCATCGGATCATCAGCTTTATGGATGGCAATGCGGGATATAATCAAATATTCATGGCTGAAGAAGATATTTCAAAGACTGCATTTAGATGTCCTGGTCATGTTGGGTTGTTTGAATGGATAGTCATGACCTTTGGCTTGAAAAATGCAGGTGCCACCTATCAGAGGGCTATGAATTTTATATTTCATGAGTTCATCGGCAAGGTGGTGGAAATTTATATTGATGATGTGGTGGTTAAGTCTGGAGACTTCACAAAGCATCTTGCCGATTTGCGAAAGGTGTTGGAATGCACAAGGAAGCATGGTTTGAAGATGAATCCCAATAAGTGTGCATTTGGTGTATCGGCAGGACAATTTCTTAGTTTCATGGTGCATCAAAGGGGGATTGAAATTAGTCGAAGATCTATTGATGCTATCAACAAAATAGTTGCTCCTACCAACAAGACTGAGCTCTAGTCCTTGATCGGCAAGGTAATTTATCAGGAGATTTATATCTAATTTGTCTGGTAAAATTCGTGCTTTCAGTCCTCTTCTTAAGTTGAAAGCCGATCAAGAATTTGTTTGGGGGAAAGAACAACAGTTGGCTTTGGATGAGATCAAGAATTATTTAGTGAATCCTCCAGTTCTGATTCCACCTCAACAAGGGAAGCCCTTCAGATTGTATTTGTCTACCGATGGGATGGTCATCGGTTCGGCTTTAATTCAAGAATTTGATGGGAAGGAACGTGTGATTTACTATTTAAGCAGGAGGTTGATTGATGCTGAGACCAGGTATTCGGCTATTGAGAAACTATGCTTATGCTTGTACTTCTCCTGTATTAAGTTAAGGCATTATTTGCTATCGGCCGAATGCACTATTATTTGCAAAGATGATGTGGTCCGATACATGCTATCTATGCCGATCATGAGCGGCATGATCGGTAAGTGGATTTTGGCACTGTCAGAATTCGATCTGCGTTATGAATTGGCTAAAGCGGTAAAAGGACAGATTATGGCCGATTTTGTGACCCAACATTGTGGTACAGTGGAGACCTTGGAGATTGTACCTTGGATGCTCTTCTTTGATGGATCCACGTGTGATTGGGGGGCAGGAATCGGCATAGTGTTAATTTCCCCTCAGGGAAGGAAATATGAGTTCTCCTTGCCGATTGTTGCCACGTCAACAAATAATCAGGCTGATTATCAAGCCCTAATAAAGGGGATGGAATTGTTGCGGGAAATTCATGCTGATGCAGTTGAAATCTTTGGAGATTCTATGCTAGTTATAAATCAATTAGCGGGAAGCTATGAATGCCGAAGTGTGGTCCTCATAACTTATCACGAGAGGAGTATGCAACTGTTAAAGGAATTCAAGGATTTCCGATTAGAGCATGTTCCTCGATTGCACAATGAAGAGGCCAATCGGTTGGCAGAGCATGCCTCGGGATATCAGCCTATGATTAATGCAATATCAGCAATCGGTGCCGATGATTGGAGAAAAGAGATCATTGATTATTTAAAGGATCCATCTCAGAAAGTTGAGAGACGTGTTCGGTTTCAAGCAACCAAGTATGTACTCCTCGAAGGTGAGTTATATTATCGAACCATTGATGGGATTCTTCTCAGATGTTTAGGTGATGATGAGGCTAGAAGTTTGATGGGAGAAATCCATGAGGGGGTGTGTGGTGCGCACCAGTTGGCTTTTAAGATGAAGTGGACGATTAGGAGGAATGGGTATTATTGACCGACTATACTTGAGGATTGCTTTAAGTATTTCAAAGGGTGTCAAGGATGTCAGAAGTTTGGCAATGTTCAAAGGGCACCTGCATCAGCCATGTATCCTATCATCAAGCCTTGGCCGTTCCGGGGATGGGCTATTGATTTGATCGGCCAGATTTATCCGCCATCCAGTAAAGGACATAAATTTATTCTGGTTGCCATCGATTATTTCACCAAATGAGTTGAAGCTATTCCTTTGAAGAAAGTTACATCGGCCAATATGATTGATTTTGTGAAAGAGCATATTATCTACCAATTTGGAATTCCTCAAACCATTACTACCGATCAGGGTACTATGTTCACATCGGGGGAGTTTGATGAATTTGCAATCAGTATGGGAATTAAAGTATTAAACTCTTCTCCTTACTATGATCAAGCTAATGGGCAGGCCGAGGCATCTAACAAAGGAATTATCAAGCTTATTAAACGAAAGGTTGAAGAAAATCCTAGGAGGTGGCACACATTGTTAAACGAAGCTTTATGGTCATACCGGATGGCTTGTCATGGGTCAACCAAAGTTTCACCTTATCAATTGGTATATGGGCATGATGCAGTGTTACCTTGGGAAATTAAGACTGGGTCTAGGCGACTATCTTTTCAGGATCAGTTGATTGCCGATGACTATGCTACTTTGATGAGAGACAAGGTGGATGATCTTGCAGCGCATCGGCTAAGGGCATTGATGAGTATAGAAGAGAATAAGAAGAGAGTTGCTAGATGATATGATAAGAAGGTAAAGGCTATAGAATTTGCCGATGGAGACTTAGTATGGAAATTAATCTTACCGATCGGGACTAAAAGTTCAAAATTTGGGAAGTGGTCCCCCAATTGGGAAGGTCCCTATCGGATAAGTCGATCGGCTCCTGGTAATGCCTATATATTAGAAACTCTTGAAGGAGTTGAATTTCCCAGAGCATTAAATGGCAAATATCTAAAGAAGTACTACCCCAGCATATGGATCGATGCATGAAAGTTATGTGCCGATAACATTCCTATCGGCTGGATCAAAATGTATCTCGAGCTGGACTTAGTGTTTTAAGAAGGTGCTGATAACAGTCCTATCGGCTAGACCAATGTTGATATTTGGTAACGCAATAAGGAAATGATCCGCAAGCACACGGATATCGGTGAGCATTTCACCCGGGAGGTTATCCAGAGTTATCGTATTTATATTTTTACCACTGGGAGAAAGGGTGCATCTGACTAACCAAATATATTGCTACTATCCCTTTAGGCTACAAAGAATGTCTCTCGATGTGAGTAATAAATAGAGAAGACTGCAACCGTAGTCTCCTTCTAACCTTGGTAAGGATGATCTACTGTTCTAATGGGGAGGCTAACGGAATCTAGACACCACAAAGGATGTTCAACCCGCACCTATAAACCCTATCCTTCTTGCTAACGAGATGTGATCTACAAAGGTAACTCGGAATTGTCACGTTCCTCACTACTACCACGGTCTAGCTAGTCAGGGAATATCTATGAGTACCCCAGCCTAAACACCACGTTTACGCCAGCAATGATTACTCTAAACTCTACGCGAAGA
Source organism: Sorghum bicolor (assembly GCF_000003195.3). Classification (NCBI taxonomy): domain Eukaryota; kingdom Viridiplantae; phylum Streptophyta; class Magnoliopsida; order Poales; family Poaceae; genus Sorghum; species Sorghum bicolor. The sequence goes on from NC_012879.2 coordinate 25,523,998, forward strand.
GATTAAAGTAAACTCATAAACCATAAGAACAATAAAACAATAACTTACTAGAATTTAGAAGTCGAATTACTGAAGAATCCTATGAGCAAGCTTCGGGTTAGGAGAACTTTATCCCGCAGGTACAAGCTTGGAGTAGACACCGACAGGCCGGGCTTCCTCCAATCTACACCTCCACTCTATCTCTCTCAATCTAGTAGAAACTAGAAGATCTATTTCTACCTTACATTGGTTGCTAAGCCTAAAAAGAAATATTAATTAGAGAAGAGGTTTTCCTTCGAGGGCACCCCTCAGTCTCTATGATAATTTCTTCATGTCTTCTCCAGGGGCCAGGGGGTCTCCTTATATAGTCCTCCCCTTCTATGCGTTTTTGGGTCAATAGGCGAGGTGGTACTATGTTTTCCTTGATCCAATAGGTCGGTGGAACATCCCGTGCGAAGAGAGTCCTGACTGGCATCCAACAGGGGGCGGGCGCCCAGGTCACCAGGGCGGGCGCCCTAGGCCTGGCCCCTTTCGGCCTCCGCTTCCTTCCCGTGGCTTCTGGAGTCTTCTAGATGGTAGAAAATTGCGCGGTGCGTTGATATCTCTATGTAATCCCGACATATGGGCCTTTCTTCCGTATTTCCTGATAACCCCCTGCAGAAATAGACAAACACCAAAACTCGTGGATTTCTGTCAGATAAAACCCTAAGTCTAGATGTTGATTTCATTTAGATCCTTTTCTTTGTTTATTTGATAAATAAATTTAATACTTAAGGACCGTCAACAAACTCCCCCAAGCTTACCTCTTGCTCGTCCCTGAGCAAGGATAGACTCAGCAATGGATTAGAAGTTGTTGCAATATCTTTAAAAATTGACGGTACACATGCTTTTTAAATAAATTCTCATCTCTGAGTTAGAGTAAACAGTCAAGACTTAAACTTACTTTACCTTCACCATGGGACTTGTAACCGTCACTTCTGTCTTGAGAGGTTAAAAGATAGAACAGTCTAGCCAAGTGCCATGTCTCTTATTCTTTATCAGCTATAGCTCTAGGGTTTTTTTTTTGTAGATTTTCAAATAAAACTCAGAGATTTCTTGTATGAATCTCTCATATCTCTCTTTTGTGGTATTTCTGGATCCTTACCAAGCATTGATGGTATATGCCTTCTCTCAAGATATGTGGTATTTTATGGTATAAGGCACAGTGATATTGCCTTCTCTCTCACCCTACTCTAATAAGGCTTGATATCTGGAGCTCATAGGTGGGAGACAGTTAATACATACTTACAAGACATTTATTGCATAGTCAAGCCATGGATCTAGAGAAACTAATCAATAAGCCAAATCAAGATGTGCATGTGTGGCGAATAAATGGTGTATGGTGATGATGGTAATAACAATGGTGAAAGTCTAATTCTACTTTTGCTCTTTTGAGGGGATACATACCTTCCTTGCTTTTTGAAACTTTATGAGGAGAATGAGATGCTCTTCTTTTTCTTTCCTCTCAAGTGGGTATCTTGTACCCCTAATTCTACTGTCGGACACTTGTCCATTTTTACCTCTCGTCACACTTTTCTTTCTTTCGAGGTTCCGGGCACTTGCCCCTTTTTATTTCCTCGTTTATATATATATATATTTTTTCTTTTCTTTCTCTTTTTTTAGAGCACTCATCTCTTGAGATAATATAGCAAGTGGTAGTAACCAAAATATTTGGAGCATTTATTTCACAGGGAATAATAGGGATAGGAAAATGTTTTTGACTATTCTCTCCCGGATTAGGAGTAGAATATTTTTGGGTGATTCTGGAGATGGAAATGGATGGATATATGTGGATGGTACTTCCGGAGTAGAAGTAACATATATGAGTGAACGTGCAAGTGAATCTTGATTTAACCACATGACAAGCTCCTAAGGGTCTACACAACTTGACCACACTCAACGCTCATAAGCAGTAAATAGTAAATGTGTGGCTCAAAGTCTAGCAAGCATGTATATATGGCTATGGTAGGAAATTAAACTCTCATCATACAGGAACTCATCATGCAATATTTTAAAGATTTTTCAAGATAAAATTTTCTAGAATTCTAGCATCTCTAGGAACAGATAAACAACAACTCAACCTTCCCATATCATATCCGTTAACAACTTAGATTTTAGATCAAGTTTTCATCCCACAAGTTTAGATCTAGAGCAAGCTTTAAATTATAACAGTTATGTCTAAACTTGAGAGGGAACTTCAAAATTGCGAATTAGGCAGAGCAACTATTCATCATATACATGCTAGAGTTTTATTATTAAGATTCAGATTAGCATAGCCACTTTATTTATTTATTAAACATACTAAGCAAAATATATATAAGCACAAAATCTTTATTTGGTTTTTCATAGTTTATGTATTTTAATATTCTAACATAATATAAGTATAAAGATAGGTAGAAATACTTAGCGAGAATAATGGGGGTGCTTTCCCCCAAGCTGAATTTTGACGTAATTTCCCTTGATGTAGCTAGCAGGTGGCAGAGGTGTATTTGAAAGTCAGCAGCATTCTGACAGCGATTAGAATGTCCTCCGTCTGCTAGTCTTCTTGATTCTTAAATTCTGTGGAGCTCAAATAGACAACAAAGCTTGTGGAACTAATTAAGTGTTAGCATAAATATCTAGCCTTCATCATGTTGAGCTTCCTTAATAAATGTTATTTATTTAGCAGGATCATACACTTATTATATATATATATATTTATATATATTTTTATTGTAAGATGAAAACTTATTTATTTTATTTTTATGCCACCATAGTGAATGTACTTATGGGTTTTATGCCATGAGCATACTCACATGGGGCTTACTATTTTTTAACATTTTTATTTTCTTTTCAAGATAGCATGAACCTGATTAACTAAGCAAATTATAATTGAATAATTGAAAGAAAAGGGTAACTACCAAGTTTACCTCTTGGCAAGGCGTTCGATATTTTTATGTCCTCTGAAAGGGACTCTCTGTTTTCTCAGTCGTCCTGGGATTCGCTAGGTGGCGTAGTCGGTGATTCCGGCGGCGCCTCTCTTCGTGTATAACTATCTTCTCCCTCCACACCTGACTCGGTGCTACGGTCTCCTCAGGACAGTTCTGTTCAAGCTGTATGACTTCAGTCCTTATCACTTTTCCTTCGTAGTCTACCCATCCATTCTCGATGATTTGCCTCCTCTGGTTGCGGTTGCGTCGTCTTCTTGTCCTGACTTGCTTAGAGTCTTCAACTATATAGTTATGGTCAGTAAAATAGTTGCGTACCTTCTCAGAGGGGAAGTATATGTGGACTTCTCCGGTTCCAATGTAGATGATTGCTTTGATAGTGTTGAGGAACGGTCTTCCAAGGATGGTGGGTGGATCATATTCGTCTTCTCCCATGTCAATGACCTAAAAATCATCTAGAGCTGAATATATTGGTTGTAGGGGCATGGTTCCATGCAGGAGCTGATAAGTGACTGCGGCCATTATGTTGTCGTCAGATCCGGTGTCGTAGAGTGTCTTCTGAAAAGAGTATCCATTGATTGCGCACTCGATGCTTGGAACACCAGGGTCGTTCTTCTTGATCAAGAAAGGTGACTTAAGTCGACGGTGTTGACCTCTTCCGACAAGGATCCAATGTTTTAAGTCTTCTGGACAAGACTTTCCACCATCTTCATCCTTTAGGTGCATCATTTGATTAGGTGTGGACCTTGACGTCTGCACCTCTTGATACGGTGTCACCCATGTTCTTCTTTGCCCAGCAGCTCGAAGTATGGTGTTGGCAATATCCTGCTCAGTGTGTTTGTGCTCATAGATCCAGGTCCTTCACTTGGTGGAGTCTGGGAGTTGTAAAACTCCTCCATGTTTTGCTTCAAGTGTACCTATTCATAGAGAAAAGGCAGAGATCAAGTGCATGGGCTCTTACTTGAAGAGTGACGGTACAGTATCACCTTGTGGAAGCTTTCCTTTCTTAGCGGTTGTGCATCGTGTTTGTGGCACCCTCCATGAATCATCTCTTATGAGCCACGTCTTTCTTGTGCAAATTGTTAAACTTCATGTGTCACTTTCTTCATCTCCAATGCGAGTTTATCTCAGGACTTCCCAGGTTGATATTGAAAGTTTTCCTGCAGGGGTTAGTCCAACAAAATATCCCATATCTACTATAGCATACTATCGGCTTAAAAATCAACCTAGACACCATGTCTAATTTGATTTAGAAGGGAATTTTAACCTAAGCACCAAGCTTAATTTAAAATCCCTTGGAAGTAAGACCATTATTCCTAAACTAAGCACCATGCTTAATTAAGAGGTAAATGAAACTATTCCAAACCTAGAACCTAGACATATACTAAAGCAAATAAAGGTAGCATGAGAGCATTTATAGAGATCTACTTAAGTGGAGATGAAGTAGTGTAATTAGTATTTAACAAATTGAGCATGTCTCAAAGGTAAGGACAACCAACGTAGCAACATGGAAAAAGATGTTTTTATGTAAAGTACTCCCCCAAGCTTGAATTTTACAAAATTCAAGTTTGGATGAATTTAATTCAATGTTGTGTGATGGTTGGTTGGACATACCCTGTGCTTGTCATTCATCCGATCTTCTTGCTCCTATCCTGGAAAGGTTAGTGACAAGGCAATGTTGCAAATAATTAGAATTTCATGTTATGATCTGATAAGTGCTTGTTTTAGGACACTAAGCTTGTCCTTGGGAAACCATCAAGTTATGTTGGTGAAGTGGTTTCCCTTCCAACACCTACCTATATCAAGATCAACTCAACGAGATCTGCAATATTTATTATAGACATATACATCGACAACCGCCCTTTTAAAGTTTTTATAAATGAAGAGGAAGAGGGGGTTGGAGATCTCAAATGTGGTAAGGATGGAGAGACAAATTGATTGGAGAGATGTTTTATATGAGCAAGGACTGGGTGAGGTATTTATGAAATAACTTCCATGCTCACTGTTGTTTCTCTCATTCTTAAACTCCAAGGATGATTCTTCATGAATGCTTAAAATTCCTCTAGGATTGTCTATCAAGTTTGTTTTATCTATCCATTCAATGGTGATAGCCCATGGATTTTTAATGCCCTCTAGCCATTGATGTTGCTCTTCTCAATCCTCCTTCTTATGCATGGGATGTCTAGAGAGATTCATAGGATTATTGGGAGGTTCAAGAGTGTTGACGGTCCATAAGTATCAAATTTAATTATCAAATAAACAAAGAAAAGGATCCAAATGAAATCAACATCTAGACTTAGGGTTTTATCTGACAGAATTCCACTAGTTTTGGTGTTTGTCTATTTCTGCAGGGGGTTATCAGGAAATAAGGAAGAAAGGCCCACACGTCGGGATTACATAGAGATATTAATGTGCCGCACAATTTTCTATCATCTAGAAGACTCCAGAAGCCACGGGAACGAACGAGAAGGCAAACGGGCCCGGGGGCAGGGCGCCCGCCCACCCCCCTTGGGCGCCCGCCCAGGTGTTTCCACCAATCACAGAATGGAGTATACCATTGCAAAGATCTCGTCGAGCTGATCGAAATGCATATATTACTTGCTATATTTGGAGTTCGGAATCAAGAGATATTAATAAAAGAAGGACTCCATATAAAAGAGCTGCGGGATTAATTGGGCCCAAATCAGATTTTGGTCCATTAAGGCCTATGTGCATTTTAATGAGATATGGTGGAAAGTTTAGTACCACATCGCCTGCTGAACCAAAAACGCATAGAGGAGGAGGACTATATAAGGAGACCCCCTGGCCTCTGGAGAAGAGAAGAAATTATCATAGAGATTGAGGTGTGCCCTCGAAGGAAAACCTCTTCTCTAAATAATATTTCTGTTTAGGCTTAGCAACCAATGTAAAGTAGAAATAGATCTTCTAGTTTCTACTAGATTGAGAGAGATAGAGTGGAGGTGTGTATCGGAGGAAGGCCGGCCTGTCGGTGTCTACTCCGAGTTGTACCTACGGGATCAAGTCTCCTAACCCGAGGCTTGCTTCTAAGATTCTTCAGTAATTGGACTTCTAATACTAGTAAGTTCTGATTTTATTGTTCTTTGGTTTATGAGTTTACTTTAATCCTCTTCCAGTTGAGTATTAGAGTAATCACTTGTTAGCGTAAACGTGGTGTTTAGGCTAGGGTACTCATAGATATCCCCTGACTAGCTGGACCGTGGTAGTAGCGAGGAATGTGACATTTCCGAGTTACCTTTGCAGATCACATCTCGTTAGCAGGACGGGTAGGTTTATAGGTGCGGGTCGAACATCCTTTGTATTGTCTAGATTCCGTGAGCCTCCCCAATAGAACAGTAGATCATCCTTATTAAGGTTAGAACGAGACTATGGTTGCAGTCTTCTCTATACATCACTCACATCGAGAGACATTCTTTGTAGCCGAAAGGGATAGTAGCAATAGATTTGGTTAGTCAGATGCACCCTTTCTCCCAGTGGTAAAAATATAAATACGATACTCTGGAAAACCTCCCGGGTGAAATTTTCACCGATATCCGTGCGCTTGCGGATCATTTTCTAATTGCGTTACCAAATATCAACAAGCATTTCTGGCGCCGTTGCCGGGGAGAAAGACGGTTTGCTGAGATGACTTTGAGTCTTGCTATTATCTTGTATTATACTTTTATACTTTTATTATTTTATCTTTTTATTTTTATCTTTATGGATAACTCAAATTCCATACCTATTATTAAATTTTTTGCACCTTCGGAGACCAGCCATAGACCATGGGAGTCAACACGTCCTGCCCCTAATTATGATCTGTGTCCGGAGTTGATTGCAATAGGTCAAAACCAACCCTTTTCTATAGCCGAGGTCCTATCTTTTAATCAAAAAGATAATGCACTTTTAGCTACACCTAGGGAATCTGTTAATCTTTATATAAATTCTGGTTTAGACCTAGGCCTACAAGACCATGTTTTTTCTCGATATTTTCACATTGATCTTAATCATATAACCTTTGGTAGAGTCCTTCTTTCTTTATCTATTAGTAAAGGAAGGTATGTCTTCATTCGTGGACATCCTTCTTGTACTAGTCTTCATAGAAAAATCTTAGAGATAGAGAAGGAATCATCTCCCAGACAAGGAAAGGAAGTTTCCATAGCCAATTTCCAAACATTTCAATCCCATAACTCGGCTATCCATTCCATCCTTGAGCTTAATAATTTCTACTATGCTCTTTCTCTTGAACCTCCCGATAATCCTATGAATCTCTCTAGACATCCCATGCATAAGAAGGAGGATCGAGAAGAGCAACATCAATGGCTAGAGGGCATTAAAAATCCATGTGCTATCACCATTGAATGGATAGATAAAACAAACTTGAGAGACAATCCTAGAGGAATTTTAAACATTCATGAAGAATCATCCTTGGAGTTTGAGAATGAGAGAAACAACAGTGAGCATGGAAGTTATTTCATAAATACCTCACCCAGTCCTTGCTCATATAAAACATCTCTCCAATCAATTTGTCTCTCCATCCTTACCACATTTGAGATCTCCAACCCCCTCTTCTTTTCTATTTATAAAAACTTTAAAAGGGCGGTTGTCAATGCATATGTCTATAATAAATATTGCAGATCTCGTTGAGTTAATTGATGGTTCCCCAAGGACAAGCTTAGTGTCCTAAAACAAGCACTTCTAATTATTTGCAACATTGCCTTGTGTATTGAGCATATAAAGATAATTGTAGAAATATTCCTTCGGGTATTCTTGCCACTAACCTTTCTAGGATTGGAGCAAGAAGATCGGATGAATGACAAGCGCAAGGTATGCCCAACCAATCATCATGCAACATTAAATTAAATTCATCCAATCTTGAATTTTGCAAAATTCAAGCTTGGGGGAGTACTTTACATAAAACATCCTTTGCCATGTTGCTATGTTGGTTGTACTTACCTTTGAGACATGCTCAATTTGTTAAATACTAATCACACTACTTCATCTCCACTTGAGTAGATCTCTATAAAAGCCATCATGCTACCTTTGTTTATCCTAGTAAGTGTTAGTTTGGAAGTACTGGACACACTTCCAATGACATTTAAATTAAGCGTGGTGCTTAGGTTAAATAGCATTCCTTAATCTGATTAGACATGGAGTCTAGTTTGGTTACTGAACTAAAAACTGCTTGAGTAGATATTGGTATATTTTGTTGGACTATCCCCTGTAGGAAAACTTTCAATATCAACCTGGGAAGTCCTGAGATGCAAACTCATTGGAGATGAAGAAAGTGACACATGAAGTTTAACAATTTGCATAAGAAAGACGTAGCTCATAAGAGATGATTCATGGAGGGTGCCACAAACACGATGCACAACCGCTAAGAAAGGAAAGCTTCCACAAGGTGATACTGTACCATCACTCTTCAAGTAAGGTAACATCTTAAGGTACTTGACTAACACTTTTATAAGCTCCTCCTTGGTTCTGGCATTCACATAAATAAAGAGACAAACATGTATGATTTATAACTCTAAATTAACCAACTCAATTAATTCAACATGTTTAGTCCTTTAATCTTTGTTCTTAGTACTACCTTCGTGACCCCACACTCCTAATCATATAAGCTAAATTATTGCACATGCAATCTTTGGAAGATATAAACAAAACATAAATATAGATAGATTATCTTTCCATTAGGTTGAGCCATCTGATCTGACAAATGCTACACTCATGATCCATCAACTTTGTCTTGCTCACTATGCTTAAGGTTAGAGAAGAACAAATACACTTTTGGTTCTGTTGGTGTTTTCCACCAATAGGGCCCATGCACTTGATCTCTACCTTGTCTCTATGAGCAGGAACACTTCGAGCATAATATGAAGGAGTTTTACAACTCCCAGATTCCACCAAGTGAAGAACTAGGATCTACGAGCACAAACACACTGGAGATACTGGACGCTCAGGCAATCACTGCCCTGAGATGCTTGAGGACGTGAACTACATCAACAACAATAACAACTATTACTACAACCGTCCTCAACAACATCATGGTTGGAATCAACAGAGGCCTAATTACCCAGAGAGGTGATCTAGGACGCCCCGTCATCCCGATCTCCATCGGCATGGTGGACTTCCCAGACACTCTGCGACTTTGGCTCCAGCGTCAACATTATGCCCAGGGTTGCAGATCGGACACTCAGTTTCCCAAAGGTAATATTGAAGAACCTCTGCGTCCGAGTTGGTACCTTGTATGCTCTAGCAGACTTCATGGTGATAGAGATTGGTACTGAGGAGAGGGCACCCATCATCTTAGGGAGGCCATTCCTAAACACTAGAGCTGTCATCTACGCTAATGCTGCCAAGATCAGTCTCTACATCAAGGGGAAGAAGGAGACTTTCCTTCAAGAACAAGACTACACAAACTTCAGAGCAACCCCGACATGAACCAAGGAAGAGGACCAACAGGAGGAACAGGAACAAGCAAATGTGGACCGAGTCAGCTAAGATGGTCACTGCAGTTCAAGGAGGTCAAGATCGTCGACTCAAGTCACCTTTCTTGATCAAGAAGGACGACCCTGGTGTTCTAAGCATTGAGTGCACAATCAACAGATACTCTTTTCAGAAGACACTTTACGACACCGGATCTGACGTCAACATAATGGCCGTAGTCACTTATCAGCTCCTGCATGAAACCATGCCCCTACAACCAATATACATTCAGCTATAGATGATTTTCAGGTCATTGACATGGTAGAAGACGAGTATGATCCACCCACCATCCTTGGAAGACAGTTCCTCAGCACTATCAAAGCCATCATCTATATTGGAACCGGAGAAGTCCACATACACTTCTCCTCTGAGAAGGTATGCCGCTGTTTTACTGACCCTAACTATATAGTTGAAGACTCTAAGCAGGTCAGGACAAGAAGAAGACAACACAACCGCAACCAGAGGAGGCAAATCATCAAGGACGGATGGGTAGACTACGAAGGAGAAGTGATAAGGACTGAAGACATACAACTTGAACAAAACTGTCCTGAGGAGACCGTAGCACCGAGTCAGGTGTGGAAAGAGAAGATAGTTATACACGAAGAGGAGGCGCCGCCGGAACCACCGAATACGCCACCCAGCAAATCCCAGGACGACTAAGAAAACGGAGAGTCCCGTTCGGAAGACTTAAAAATACCGAACGCCTTGCCAAGAGGTAAACTTGGTAGTTATCCTTTTCCTTTCAATTATTTAAAATAGTTTGCTTAGTTAATCAGGTTCATGCTATCTTAAAAACAAAATTAAAATGTTAAAAAACAGTAAGCCCCATGTGAGTATACGAGTGGCATAAAACCCATAAGTACATTCAGTGTGGTGGCGTAAAAATAAAATAAATATATTCTTGCCCTATAAATATAAAAATATAAAAATAAATTTACGATCCTACTAAAGAGAGTAACATTTATTGAGGAGGCTCAACATGATAAAGGCTAGATATTTATGCTAACACTTAACCAGTTCCACAAAGCATTGTTGTCTATTTGAGCTCCACAGAATTCAATGATCAAAGAAGACTAGAAGACAGAGGACATTCTAATTGCTGTCAGAATGCTGCTGACTTTCAAATACACCTCTGCCACCTGCTAGCTACATCAAGAGAAATTACGTCAAAATTCAGCTTGGGGGAGAGCACCCCCATTTATCTCGCTAAGTATTTCTACCTATCTTTATACTTATATTATGTTAGAATATTAAAATACATAAACTATGAAAAACCCAAATAAAGATTTTGTGCTTTTATATATATCTTTGCTTAGTTTGCTAAACAAATAAATAAATAAAGTTTGCTATGAACACTCATGATAAACTCTCACATGGAAATGATGAATAGTTGCTCTGCCATGACTAGTTCTTAAAATTGAAATCTCTCTCAAGTTTAGGCATGACTGTTATGAAGTAAGATTTGCTCTAAAACCTGAACTTGTGGGAAGAGTACTTGATCTAAAGTCTAAGTTGTTAACGGATATGATATGGGAAGGTTGAGCTGCTGTTTATTTATTCCTAGAGATGCTAGAATTCTGGAGAATTTTATCTTTGAAAAATCTTTAAAATAACACATGATGAGTTCTTATATGATGAGAGTTTAAATTCCTACCACAGCCATATATACATGCTTGCTAGACTTTGAGCCATATATTTACTTTTTACTGCTTATGAGCATTGAGTGTGGTCAAGCTGTGTAGACCCTAAGGAGCTTGTCATGTGGTTAAAATCAAGATTCACTTGCACGTTCACTCATACATGCTACTTCCACTCCGGAAGTATGCATCCACATACATCCACTCATTTTCATCTCCACATACACCTAAAACTATTCTACTCCTAATCCGGGAGAGAATAGCCAAAAATATTTTCCTATCCCTGTTATTCCCTGTGAAATAAATGCTCCAGTTATTTTGGTTACTACCACTTGCTACATTCTTTCAGGAGATGAGTGCTCTAAAAAAAGAAAAAAAAAGAAAAATAATAATAATACGAGGAAATAAAAAGGGGCAAGTGCCTGGAACCTCGAAGAAAAAGAAAAAAGTGAGACGTGAGGTAAAAATGGACAAGTGTCCGACAGTAGAATTAGGGGTACAAGATACCCACCTGAGAGGAAAGAAAAAGGAAATATAGAGCATCTCATTCTCCCCAAAAAGCTTCAAAGTGCAAGAAAGGTATGTATCCCCTCAAAAGAGCAAAAGTAGAATTAGACTTTCACCATCATCACCATACACCATTCATTCGCCACACATGCACATCTTGATTTGACTTATTGACTTGTTTCTCTGGATCCATGGTTTGACTATGCAATAAATATCTTGTAAGTATGTATTAGCTGTCTCCCACCTATGAGCTCCAGATATCAAAACCTTATTAGAATAGGGTGAGAGAGAAGGCAATATCACTATGCCTCATACCACAAATACTACATACTTTGAGAGAAGGCACATACCATTACTGCCTTGGTAAGGATCCGGAAATACCACAAAAGAGAGATCTGAGAGAGTCATATAAGGAATCTCTGAGTTTTATTTGAAAATCTGCAAAAACTCCAGAGCTATAGCTGATCAAGAATAAGAGACATGGCGCTTGACTTGACCGTTCTATCTTTTAACTGCTCAAGACACAAGTGACGGTTACAAGCCCCATGGTGAAAGGTAAAATGAGTAAGTTTTAAGTCTTAACAGTTTATTCTAACTCAGAGATGAGATCTTGCTTGAATCTGTGTGTACTTTTAAGAAATGAAACCACTGCAGAAACTCTCGAGTTCATCCTTGCTCAGGGACGAGCAAGAGGTAAGCTTGGGGGAGTTTGTTGACGGTCCATAAGTATCAAATTTAATTATCAAATAAACAAAAAAAAGGATCCAAATGAAATCAACATCTAGACTTGAGGTTTTATCTGACAGAATTCCACTAGTTTTGGTGTTTGTCTATTTCTACAGGGGGTTATCAGGAAATAAGGAAGAAAGGCCCACATGTCGGGATTACATAGAGATATGAATGTGCCGCACAATTTTGTATCATCTAGAAGACTCCAGAAGCCACGGGAACGAACGAGAAGGCAAACGGGCCCGGGGGCAGGGCGCCCGCCCACCCCCCTTGGGCGCCCGCCCAGGTGTTTCCACCAATCACAGAATGGAGTATACCATTGCAAAGATCTCGTCGAGCTGATCGAAATGCATATATTACTTGCTATATTTGGAGTTCAGAATCAAGAGATATTAATAAAAGAAGGACTCCGTATAAAAGAGCTGCGGGATTAATTGGGCCCAAATCAGATTTTGGTCCATTAAGGCCTATGTGCATTTTAATGAGATATGGTGGAAAGTTTAGTACCACATCGCCTGCTGAACCAAAAACGCATAGAGGAGGAGGACTATATAAGGAGACCCCCTGGCCTCTGTAGAAGAGAAGAAATTATAATAGAGATTGAGGGGTGCCCTCGAAGGAAAACCTCTTCTCTAAATAATATTTCTTTTTAGGCTTAGCAACAAATGTAAAGTAGAAATGGATCTTCTAGTTTCTACTAGATTGAAGAGATAGAGTGGAGGTGTGGATCGGAGGAAGGCCGGCCTGTCGGTGTCTACTCCGAGTGGTACCTACGGGATCAAGTCTCCTAACCCGAGGCTTGCTTCTAAGATTCTTCAGTAATTCGACTTCTAATACTAGTAAGTTCTTGTTTTATTGTTCTTTGGATTATGAGTTTACTTTAATCCTCTTCCGGTTGAGTATTAGAATAATCACTTGTTAGCGTAAACGTGGTGTTTAGGCTAGGGTACTCATAGATATCCCCTGACTGGCTGGACCGCGGTAGTAGCGAGGAACGTGACATTTCCGAGTTACCTTTGCAGATCACATCTCGTTAGCAGGACGGGTAGGTTTATAGGTGCGGGTCGAACATCCTTTGTGTTGTCTAGATTCCGTGAGCCTCCCCAATAGAATAGTAGATCATCCTTATTAAGGTTAGAACGAGACTACGGTTGCAGTCTTCTCTATACATCACTCACATCGAGAGACATTCTTTGTAGCCTAAAGGGATAGTAGCAATAAATTTGGTTAGTCAGATGCACCCTTTCTCCCAGTGGTAAAAATATAAATACGATACTCTGGAAAACCTCCGTGCGCTTGCGGATCATTTTCTAATTGCGTTACCAAATATCAACAAAGAGAAAAAGCATAGTAGAAATTATTAAGCTCAAGGATGGGATGGATAGCTGAATTAAGGGATTGAAATGTTTGGAAATCGGCTATTGAAACTTCCTTTCCTCGTCTGGGAGATGATTCCTTATCTATCTCTAAGATTATTCTATGAAGACTAGTACAAGAAGGATGTCCACGAATGAAGACATACCTTCCTTTACTAATAGATAAAGAAAGAAAGACTCTACCAAAGGGTATATGATTAAGACCAATGTGAAAATATCGAGAAAAACATGGTCTTGTACGGCTAGGTTTAAACCAGAATTTATAGAAAAATTAACAGATTCCCTAGGTGTAGCTAAAAGTGCATTATCTTTTTTATTAAAAGATAGGACCTCGACTATAGAAAAGGGTTGGTTTTGACCTATTGCAATCAACTCCGGACACAGATCATAATTAGGGGAAGGACGTGTTGACTCCCATGGTCTATGGCTGGTCTCCGAAGGTGCAAAGAATTTAATAATAGGTATGGAATTTGAGTTATCCATAAAGATAAAAAAGATAAAAGAATAAAAGTATAAAAGTATAATACAAGATAATAGCAAGATTCAAAGTTATCTCAGCAAACCGTCTTTCTCCCCGGCAACGGCGCCAGAAATGCTTGTTGATATTTGGTAACGCAATAAGGAAATGATCCGCAAGCGCACGGATATCGGTGAGCATTTCACCCGAGAGGTTATCCAGAGTTATCGTATTTATATTTTTACCACTAGGAGAAAGGGTGCATCTGACTAACCAAATCTATTGCTACTATCCCTTTAGGCTACAAAGAATGTCTCTCGATGTGAGTGATAAATAGAGAAGACTGCAACCGTAGTCTCCTTCTATCCTTGGTAAGGATGATCTACTGTTCTAATGGGGAGGCTAACGGAATCTAGACACCACAAAGGATGTTCAACCCGCACCTATAAACCCTAACCTTCCTGCTAACGAGATGTGATCTACAAAGGTAACTTGAAATTGTCACGTTCCTCACTACTACCACGGTCCAGCTAGTCAGCGAATATCTATGAGTACCCCAGCCTAAACACCACGTTTACGCCAGCAATGATTACTCTAAACTCTACGCGAAGAGATTAAAGTAAACTCATAAACCATAAGAACAATAAAACAAGAACTTACTAGAATTTAGAAGTCGAATTACTGAAGAATCCTAGGAGCAAGCTTCGGGTTAGGAGAACTTGATCCCGCAGGTACAAGCTTGGAGTAAACACCGACAGGCCGGGCTTCCTCCAATCTACACCTCCACTCTATCTCTCTCAATCTAGTAGAAACTAGAGGATCTATTTCTACCTTACATTGGTTGCTAAGCCTAAAAAGAAATATTAATTAGAGAAAAGGTTTTCCTTCGAGGGCACCCCTCAGTCTCTATGATAATTTCTTCATGTCTTCTCCAGGGGCCAGGGGGTCTCCTTATATAGTCCTCCCCTTCTTTGCGTTTTTGGGTTGATAGGCGAGGTGGTACTATGTTTTCCTTGATCCAATAGGTCGGTGGAACATCCCGTGCGAAGAGAGTCCTGACTGGCATCCAACAGGGGGCGGGCGCCCAGGTCACCAGGGCGGGCGCCCTGGGCCTGGCCCCTTTCGGCCTCCGCTTCCTTCCCGTGGCTTCTGGAGTCTTCTATATGGTATAAAATTACGCGGTGCGTTGATATCTCTATGTAATCCCGACATGTGGGCCTTTCTTCCGTATTTCCTAATAACCCCCTGCAGAAATAGACAAACACCAAAACTCGTGGAATTCTGTCAGATAAAACCCTAAGTCTAGATGTTGATTTCATTTAGATCCTTTTCTTTGTTTATTTGATAAATAAATTTAACACTTAAGGACCGTCAACAACCAACATCTTGAGAATGTTCAAAAGAAAGAAGCAAGTATGTTGCCGATGAATGGTTCACATGTTCAGCAGCGTTTGGATCGCTGATATAGCACGCAGACGGATCTGGTTCGCTTCTTCTATCACTTTTGTATCATCATTGGCAGAGCCTTTCACTGGCTTCAGCTTCTTATTCATCTGCAAAGCCGTGCGGGCTTGGATGTTTCGCTCTTGCTCAAGAAGCTTGATTGTGTCTGGCAGTTGGCTTTCTTCTTGTCGGGCTTGGGACAAGGCGTCTTCTACTTGCTTGAGTTCTGCCAACAGGGCTTCTCTTTTGGCCGATAGATCGGAGATCTTGTGCTTCAAAGCATCTCCTGAGGATATTAAAATGCCGATGTTCTTGTGCTTCTCATCGGCAAGGAGCTTCACCTTCATCATTTCCTCGGAAAGCTGGGCATGAACGGCTCTATCGGCAAGACGTTGGGCAGCCCTCTGGTATTGCAGCTGACGGCTCTCCAGATGTGCAGCTTGGAAGAGGATTTCTTCAGCATCGGCAGGAATTTGGCCTCTGAGGGCTTTGAACAAAGCCTTGGCTGGGTTGGAGTCGTCAACTAGTTGGGCTGTGTCTTGGTGAAGGAGGGCCGATAATTTGTCAAAGAACCGACCAAATTATAAGAGTTCAAGTGTAGAAACGATCGACAAGCAATCAAGTTTCCAAACTTGAGCCCATATAATCCCGGTAGTCAATTGAAATCACGAAGGACTTCAAACCAACTTGCACAAACCAAGATCGTAATAATTCAGCACAACACAGCGAATGTTACATACTCATTCATTGCCGTCGAAGCGGCACCACATCGGAGTATTAAGTTATTACAACACTTGTTTGAAGTAGCGGAAGCAAAATAGTTACACACACACTTTCCAAAGTTCAGTTCATAAGTTCGAGTTACTGCCAGAGTCTACATCATCGTTTCAAAAGCAACAGGTAGGAGGTTGTTAGAGAACCGTGCCCAATGGTTAGTCCTCATCCCAGCGGGATGGAGACAGGTCTTGCAGAAGCCGTCATAAAAGATGTCATCTGCAACAGGTGGGAAATAAACCCTGAGTACGAGAATGTACTCAGCTATACTTACCCGTCTAGTAAAACATAAAGGCATCAAGGATCATGCAAGGCTAAAATCAAGTGGAGCTGGTTAGCTCATCGTTTCCCAAAAGCTTACATTGAAACTAAATTATTTTGAGAGCATCATATTTATTCGTCATCAGCCTACCACTAGATTAGCACCTGTACTACAACACATCACTTGATTATTACAAACAATAATAACCATATCAAATTCATCATATGTTCTTCTTTGCTATCATCATTATCATGAACCAAGTTCATTAGTGAATGCTACGTTTGCCGCTGCTCTGTCAAGTTCTCACTAACCGGGAGAGACGGCGATTCGAATCGAATTCCTATCCAGCGGGAGGGTTATTCCTAGCACTCACCCAAGCATCCCCCGTCGGATAGCCAACGGGTCACCTTTGGTACAACTCAGGAATCGTGGCTCCGATCAGCGCCGCACTCCCAGGGCTACCACTCTGCCAGGGAGGTCAGGAATTTTAACTCACCTGCCTTTGGGCTTACGCCAATGGTCCCCCGCACACCGCACTTCCTCTGGTAGTGCGCACTTTATACTTGCCGGTGTTCCGGCCTGAGTCATACTACTCGGCTTCGCGGTCAGAACGAGTTATCCGGTCAACTAAGTGTTAGGCATGCGTTCAACATGACAAGAGGACGTACAACGGTCGGTCCTTAGCTGCCACAGACGAAGTTACTACAACCTTGCAAAACTCCGCCCGGCTTAAGTCAAATTAATCAGGGTCCATCCACGATAGCACATATAGACCATTGTGATCCGACACAACCCTATATCGCGCAGGTGACAGGAAATCACCCGACTTCTACCGCTTAAAGCATGGCTAAGCTGCTACTCGATCCTAACTCTATAACCAGGGTGTGGTGAGTTATCTGGACAAGGATGGAGTAAAATGCAGCAAGGGTGTCATCACAACTCCTATACTTAATGCATCAACAGATATAACATATTTAAGTAAACTTTCGAAAATAAAGGGAGACTTAGAATGCTCCGGGGCTTGCCTTTCACGAATGAGGCAGGCTCGTGACTCGGGCACTCAACTTCTTCTTCGGGCTCCTCGAGTCCGACTTGCTGGACCTCCACCTCCGGGTTGCCCTCCTGGCCTTCGGGGTTCACTTGCAGATCGAAGGAGGCTGCCACGTCCGATGCACCTATTGCATGCTCGGTGAATGAGAAGGTGTGCATACAAAAGAATGAATGCTTAAACTCACTGGGCACTCATTTATGGAGCAATAGCTATAACAAGTTCACACAAGTTAACAAGTTAACTTAGCCCAAAACCTATCATGATAGCCTATAACAGCAAGCATCAAACAGCAGGTTTAGCTCAGTAAACAGATCATAACTATTGCCACAAAGATCCAACAAATTTAAGTGAGGACATTCTGGAAAGGTTATGAAATTGTCTACAAATCATCTTTAAACATTACAGCAAGATTCATAAGTTAAAGAAGCCATTTAAACAAAGTTCCAGGTTCTGTCCTAGAAAAACAGAGAACACCTATTTCTGGAACCTAACTTGGAAAGATCATAACTTCAAAACTACTGGACCAAATGATTCCAAATTTATACCACAGCTAGTTCAATACGTTTACAACAACTTTGATTTAGACAAGTTTCCCAGAAAACCAAGTTATCATTAAGCAAAAGTTAAATTACTGCCTTGCTGTCCAGAACAGCTTTTAACCCTTTAATTAATTATTTGATGACATAATCAAAACATAAACCATGCCAGCCACATGGCTTATGAGCACAAGCATATCATAAGACAACCAGAACATCAGATGATAACCCTCAAACATTTACTTAATAAGGCATTTATTAATTAATTCTAGAAAGGAGCATAATTACAAGATACTAGTCAAAGTGCTAAGAAAATCTACAAAAATTACAGAAGCACAAGTATAACATCAAAGCATCACCATAAAAATTTCAGGGCAATTGCACATACCAAATTAAAGATATGCATTTAACATATGACAAGGTGTTTATTTCATAAATTCAGAAACATGACTTATATGATGTCAAACAACAGATTTCAGATTATTTACACATTATGAATGTCATAAACAAGTTTACCACCAAAGTAGAACACCAGAATAAGCACCAATTATTTTATATGATTTAATCAAGGAAACAAGCCAAATTTCAATCATAAATTACATATCAAAGCTGCAGTACTCCAAAAATCATGAAATATTTATCAAAGCACTCTAGTACCACACAGAGACTACCATAAAATTTTCATGGCAAACTAAATAGTATAACCAGAGATATGAATTTATTTATGAATAACAAGATTAAATTCTTAATAAATATTTTCCCAGGAAACATGGTTCATTTTATATTTTTACTAAAAATTAGCCATCTCAGGGAATACCACAAAATTGGTTTCACCATTTTTGGATCTCACAAACCCGAGATCTGATTTTTACCAGAAAGTTAAAATCTGGATTTGAATAAAAGGAAGGAGGTGACCGTTGAGTCACTGGCAGACTGGACCCGCGCGTCAGTGACACCGAGAACAGAGGACTCCTTCGCCGGCAAATGCTCGCCGACGGTGAGCTTCTCCGGCGGATCCAAGGGCACCAACGTGCTCCTGGAGGGATTCCGCATCGATGGAGGTAGGTGGTGCTAGGGTTTCGGCTACGGAGAGGGGTCGCCATCGGCCATGGCGGCACGGCGGAGCTACCCCGGCTTACGCCGGCCATCTCCAACCGGTAGAGCATCGGGAAAGGGTGGCTACAGCATCAGTGAGTCAGCGCAGAGCTTTCGAGGTAGGAACGCCTAACCCTAACGGCTCCGGTGAGCCTGCTCACATGCGAGGTGCTCGTCGGCGGTGAGCACGGCGGTGCGGCGGCCGTGTTCCCGCGTGACGGTGAGGTTTTAGCTGGAATGGCGTGGTGTGGACCGACGCCAAAACCTAAGCAGAACCTAACGCTACCCAAAGAGAAGAAAGGAAGCAAGGGTGGAGCAGCGGCGAGGTTCGCCGGAATCGGTGTCGCGACGGCCGCGAACCCGACGACGGAGAACTTGCGAAATGCCGCTCACCTCGGGGAGATCTCGTCCAACTGATGGGTGGAGAAGATGGAGGAGCTCGAGGCAGACTTGGAGGCGCTCGGAGGCGAAGCGAGACACAGAGGCGAGGGCGCGAAGAGCTTGCAAAGCTCTCGGCGGCAATGGCGACGCCGTTTCCGCCAGAGCGAGCGCGAGAGAGAGGAAGGAGAAGAATGGACGGGCGCTGAGTGAGTGCGGGGCGCCGTGGCGTCCGTTCCAATGCCGTCGACCTGACGAGCGGGGCCATCGCCGGCGTACGGGCGCCATCTGGCGGACAGATGTCGCGCTGGGCGTTCCCGACGGCGAGCTCCTTTCTGTATCAGACCTCACGATCACCGACTGATAGAGCAACTTCGTCGATGATTAACTTCCAAACCAGTGCGAATTAGGAGATGATGCATTTGACAAAGTTGGAGTTCCAATCGAGCTCTACAACATTGTCAACTAGAGCAAGAGCCATATCGGTCTGCATTGAGAGATATAGAGTTTTCAAAACCGATCAAGCAAACTGGTTTCGTTCCAGGACTTAGAAAATTTCCTAAGTGTTGGATACAGCCCCAAATCTGCCTTGTGGGTCAATTTTGAGCTAGATGTGATCATTTTCATGAGATGGCCATAAAACAACTTTTGTTCTTATAAAATTTGCTACAACTTTGCTGTAGAAAGTTTTGACATGCAAACATTTTATGAAACACTTTTTAAAAGCCTAAGCAAAAGAGGTTTCTAGGGCCTATTTGCATAAGTATGTCTTAAGTGATTATTTTGGAGAAGTGATCAACATGAACATTGTTCCCAAGGTTAAGTTAAGCATAGATAAACTAATTACCAAGGCATAGAGCACAAACACAAGCATGGTTCACTCAAACATAAGCATAGGAAGCCTATTTAAGCAATTTAGATCACCTTTTTGCATAGAATGACATGGCTCAAGATAGATGATGATCATGATATGCTTTGAGTAGATGATGATGCTCATGCTATGCACATGATTAATGCAACCATAACACTAGGGTGTTACAGCCCTCCCCCCTTACAAAAATCTCGTCCCGAGATTTGAAAGCTTACTGATTTTCGAAGAATGTTTTGTAAACTTCTTTTAAATAATCCTCCATCTCCCAAGTGGCATCTTCCTCCCCGTGGTTACTCCACAACACCTTGTAGAGCTTAACCACACGATTACGAGTCTCCCATTCCTTGCGATCGAGAACCGCTATGGGTTTTTCTTCATACACCAAGTCTGACTTCAACTTGATATCTCGAACTTCCACTTGTTCCTCCGGTACACGAAGGCACTTCTTTAACTGTGATACGTGGAAAACAGGGAAAATAGCTCGAAGCGCAACTGGGAGTTGAACTTTGTAGGCCACATTCCCTTTCTTTTCGAGAATCTGATAAGGTCCCACATAACGAGGTGCAAGCTTTCGCTTGACTCCGAACCTTTGTACACCCTTCATCGGAGACACCTTGATATACACATGGTCACCAACTAAAAACTCAATCGGCTTCCTTCTTTTGTCGGCATAACTTTTCTGACGAGCTTGAGCAGCTTCCAGATGTTGCTGGATGGTACGGACTTGTTGCTCTGCTTCGTTCACGAAATCGATGCCATAATACCTTCGCTCTCCGGCTTCTACCCAATTCAATGGGGTTCGACACTTTCGACCGTACAGGGCTTCAAATGGAGCCATCTTGATACTCTCCTGATAACTATTGTTGTAGGAGAACTCAGCTAATGGCAACCACTTAACCCAAGAACCTTTTGAAGAGAGAGCACATGCCCTCAACATGTCTTCTAGGATTTGGTTAACCCGTTCAGTTTGACCAGCCGTTTGGGGATGATAAGCAGAGCTACAGACTAAATGAGTACCAATCTGCTCATGTAGACATTCCCAAAAACAAGTAGTGAACTGTGGTCCACGATCTGATACAATAGTTCGAGGCACACCATACTGACGAACAATGTGCTCGAAGTACAATTCTGCATATTGATGTGGACGATAGTCAGTTCGAACTGGAATAAATCGAGCAACCTTGGTCAAACGATCTACAATCACCCAGATGGAGTCGTAACCCTTAACAGAAATTGGGAGTCCAACGATGAAATCCATGCTGACTTCTTCCCATTTCCAACCAGGAATTGACAAGGGTTGAAGTAAACCAGCTTTCATGTGAACAGCCTTCACACGACAACAATTATCACAACGAGCGACAAAAGCAGCGATCTCCTATTTCATCTTTGTCCACCAAAACAAAGGTTTCAGATCCTGACACATCTTGCTACTACTAGGATGGATAGACAATTTGGATGAATGAGCTTCAGACAAGATCTGATTTCGTAGTTCACGGTCTTTTGGAACCACTAGCCGATCTTTGAACCAAAGAATTCCGTTCTCATCGAGCCGGAAATGCTTGGTTTCTTCTTCCTTCATTTTCCTCTTTATATGGTGGATGCCTACATCTGTTTGCTGCAATTCGATGACTCGATTGCGAAGAGTACTCTCCAGAGAAATCTGGTTGAGCACAAGTGGATGCATAAGATGTGACAACAACGGATCTTCCACTTGGATTGAGTGACAGTGCGCTTTCCGACTCAAGGCATCCGCCACCACGTTCGCCTTGCCCGGATGATAGTGCACTTGTAGATTATAATCATTAATCAACTCAAGCCACCTTCGCTGCCGCATGTTCAGTTCCGGTTGAGTGAAGATATACTTGAGGCTCTTATGATCGGTGTAGATATTACACAGATTACCCAGCAAATAATGCCTCCAGATTTTCAAAGCATGAACAACTGCTGCCAATTCTAAGTCATGAGTAGGGTAATTGACCTCATGCTTTCGAAGTTGGCGCGAGGCATACGCGATAACGCGACCTTCCTGCATCAACACGCAGCCTAGACCGATGCCTGACGCGTCACAAAAGACATCGAAGGGCCTTTCGATATCAGGTTGAGCTAGGACAGGAGCTGATGTCAGCAATGTCCTCAACTTGTGGAATGCCTCTTCACATTCAGGCGTCCACACAAACCTCTCATCTTTCTGAAGTAGCCGAGTCATAGGCTTGGATATTTTTGAGAATTCGGGAATGAATCGACGATAATATCCAGCCAGACCAAGAAAACTCCGAACCTCGTGTACCGAAGTTGGAACTTTCCAATCCAGCACTTCTTGCACCTTGGCTGGGTCCACCGATATGCCTTCTTCAGATAAGACATGGCCCAAGAAAGGTACTTTCTTCAGCCAAAACTCGCATTTGCTAAACTTGGCATAAAGCTGATGTTCGCGCAAACGCGACAACACGATACGCAGATGCTCTGCATGCTCCTCTTCATTGCAGGAATATACCAAGATATCATCAATGAAGACCACCACAAACTTGTCCAATTCAGGCATGAACACCGAATTCATGAGATACATGAAGTGAGCAGGTGCATTTGTAAGACCGAAGGACATGACGAGATACTCATATAACCCGTACCTTGTCGAGAAAGCTGTCTTAGGCACATCTTCAGGACGGATCTTGATCTAATGATACCCAGATCGCAAATCAATCTTGGAGAATACCTTAGCTTTAGACAACTGATCAAACAAGATATCAATGCGAGGAAGAGGGTATTTGTTCTTGATGGTTACCGCATTTAAGGGACGATAGTCCACACACATGCGCAAGGATTGATCCTTCTTCTTCACAAAGATAGCCAGACAACCCCACGGAGACGAACTAGGACGGATAAGACCCTTCTTCAACAACTCATTCAACTGGGTCTTAAGCTCAGCTAGCTCACTGGGTGGCATTCTATAAGGTCTTCTAGAGATAGGAGCGGTACCTGGAATCAACTCAATTTTGAACTCCACATCCTGATCCGGAGGAAGCCCGGGTAAATCATCAGAAAATACATTCGGGAACTCACACACCACCGGAATGTCCTGAATAGCCTTAGATGTAACTGCATTCACAGTGCTACGGATTTGAATATCACGAGGGAGTTGCACTAGAAATGCCTCCTTGGTATTTGGGTCTTTCAACATCACTACACGAGTGGTGGTGTCGATAAGAACTCCATTGCCACTCATTCACTTCATCCCCAGAATTACATCTATGCCCACACCTGGTAGTACAACCAAATCAGCAAGAAACTGACGGCCTCCTATTTCCAGAGTTGCCCCCAAAACCACTTGATTGGTGGAAATATCATTTCCCGCAGCACTAATACAATAACTACTCTTATCAAGTGTAATTGTCTTGATATTATGCTTAGACACAAATTCGGAACTCACAAAAGAATGCGATGCTCCTGAATCAAAAAGCACAAGTGCGTCACATTGATTGACCAGAAACTTACCTGCCGTGACTACCTCACCAGCAGGGATGGCCTCCACGGTTGTGTAGTGAACACGCCCCTGACGGATGTTCCCTTGGTTGCCCTTCTTTGGCGGGTAAGGACAGTTGCTCTGCCAATACCCGGTCTGATTGCAGGTCCAGCACGGACGGTTGGCAGGTGGAGTCTTGGCATAGCTGGGACCCGTGTTGCCCCTAGGAAGAGCAATAGAGTACCCCTTGTGGAAACCCGTCTTCGCCTGATTCTTCTTCACCGGAGGGCGGTACCGCTGGTTAGGCGTTGGAGCACGGAACGGTGGCTTAGCTGCCACTGGAGCCTTGGACTGAGATGACCCTGCTCTGGCCTCAAAAGCCCTCTTGTGAGTCTTGGTCGCAGTGTACACAGTGTTATAGTTCTCTTGAGTGAGGGCATCACTGACAAACTCATTGAAAGTTGCACACTTAGTGCGGCCCATAGTCTTCAGCAACTTGGGGCCCAAACCCCTCTTGAAACTAGCAATCTTTTTCGCCTCAGTGTTCACAAACTCAGGAGCATACCTAGACAAATGATTGAAAGCATGCAAACACTCCTTCAAAGTTTTGTTGCCCTGAGTTAACTGCATAAACTCCGTATGCTTCATCTCCATGACACCGTGTCGGCACACCATGCCCTGAGGAATGAAATGCCCTTTAAAAGCATCACGGAAAAGATTCCAGTCAAGCACAGTGTCGGCTGGAAGAGCTTCCCGATACTAATTCCACCAGATGCCTGCCGGTCCTTGCAGTTGATGAGCTGCATACTCTGCCTTCAAACCTTCAGTCAACCGAAGCAAGCGGAACTTTTGTTCCGCCATGTTTAGCCATTCTTCAGCTTGAAGGGGTTCTTCAACTTCTCTGAAAGGTGGGGGCTTTGTATCCATGAAGTCCTTGAAGCTACTGTATTGGTTAGGAGCTGGCCCTTCGTGTGCATTACGACCACCCTGATTCGCCATCCGATTGATGGTCTCAGTGAGCATCCTCTGATTTTCCACCATCAGTTGCATTAACTCAGCAGGATTTGGTGGTGGAGGAGGAGGGGGTGGATTCATGTTTGCACGCTGTTCTGCACCTCGGGTGCCATGAGACATCTGTAAAGACACAGTCAGTGAGCATTGATGATGACAAGATTTGTCGCAGAAGAACTTATATTTATGCCTGAAAGTATTCGAGAGAATAGCTTTATAGAAAAGGCACAATAATTCAATTTCACATAACAACATCACCAATCCAACACATGACAGAGATATCCGCAATATGCACCACAACGGAAAACATCGTCATACATAACGAACGTGTCAAGATTACACATTGGGTCCACAAAGTTATTACACCATCCCAGTACATGCCATGAGTCAAGGTCAAAGTTCCGGATTACAACATGGGTACAACAGCACCACGGCTGACTGGCATACTCCAAAAGATCCTCACATAACACTACCCACTACTCCCTACACTCCAGGCTCGTCGTCCGAGTCAGCATCGAAGATCGCCTCTCCATCCTCGTCGCTAACCGGCTCAAGCTCCTCGTCCTCCATGTCCTCGTGCAAAGGTGGTGCAGCCGCTGCTGGTCCATCGACCTCCATACCATCATCATCGGCCACAACCACCTGAGGTCCCACCTCTGGATACATGGGTATAGGGCGAGGAATAGGGTGTAGCAAGTTGTTGAGACGGTGAATCTCCACAAGACCAGGCTCAATCTGATCCTGCAGATAGTTCTCCCGCTCAAGCGACTGAACTCGGTGCATCTCCCATGCTCGGCGCCTGTTCTCCGACACGCGGAGTGCAGTGTCCCTCTCACGAGTGATCTGCACCAAGCGCTCCTGTAAGGTCTCCCTCTCTCTAGCTAACTGACTCATCTGATCCTGCTTATGATCACTCTCTAATGGCCTTCACCCACTGCTGCCTACGGTACTCCGCAATGTCTTCCCAGTCATTGCGGTCCTTCTGAGCTTGCTCCAGGAGTCTAGCTTGCTTGCCAAACTTGCGAGCACGCTTTTCAGCCTTCCGTTGCATCTCCTAAGCCTGGCGAACAGCCACCACCACCTGTGCACAGGTGTCCTCTCGCTGACTGATCAGCTTGAGCACAGCCATCACAGCACTCATAGCAGGACTAGAACTCTCAGCTCTCTCTCCCCAGCCTCGTACCAAGGCACAACCATCAGCCTGTTTCCACTCCGCTGCTGCTGGGTCAGCACGGGGAATGGAGGCCGTTGGTCCTCCTGTCAGCTCATCGCCACACCTCTAACAGATATCGAGCAGGATAGTTTGGGCTGCAACCTGACCTGCCTCCCAAGGAGTCTGCCCAACGGAGCTACAAGTCCAGCCTGTCCATGCAGGCTTGTCCCCATGTGGAGGGACAACTCCCTGCACAGCAAACCACTGTATCCCTCCTGTGCTCTCCAACTCCCACCAAGAATACTGAGGTGGCTCAGTATACCCGACAGTCTGTAACACTCTCCAGAGCAGGGTAGGAGTGCCAAACTCGCTCAAGAAAGTGTCACTGGGACGGGGTGAAGCGGGTGCATCCATCTGTGGAAAGGAATAGGAATACCATGGGTAAAAGAGGATTAGTTTAAGCAACATTTATTTAAGTAAAAGGGATGAAATTGTAAGGGAAGGAGTATACAGAATGTATGTATGAATGCGACATGATGCATGCACAAACCGTACGTCCTCACAAACTTAGAAAATTAATATTCTAACGGATATACGGTGGCATACATTCGTCTCTCGATACGATAACTATCGATTTACACGTACGCTGTTAAAGTACCTGCAGAAAACTTCATTTCAGCCCAACAGTTCCCAATATATCACTCAAGAAAGCAGTAAACTAAGTTCACATTGCTTGGACATGCCCAACATGCACAAACAATGACACCACAGCTACCCGAGAAATTAAATGCTCCCCAATTAAGTTTCTTTCGTGGTTCCATGGTTTTGACATGTAACCACTCCAGAAAACCACCACGAACACTCCTCTAGACCGCCGTTTGGACGACCATGCTCTCACAGCTCACACTTACCAGATCGTAGGTGCGACGTTGCAAAATTTAAATCTAGCGACATATGTGGCTAATTCACATATGAAGGCTACCTCCACCATTAGACCACAGGGTAGCATAGTGCGGTCATCACACATCCATACCTGAGTACTGCCGGAGTTGCATAAATAAAACCCCCCAAGTCAGTACTTAAATAGCCACCTATAGTCCTTATGTGGGCAAGGAGGATTCGACCACTGGCATAACTTAAATATTGATTTGCACCATTTTATTTAAAAACTCTTTTGTTTTTAAATACACAAATGCTGCATTTATAATGCTGAACTTGCTCCGATGCTAGCTGTCACAGAACCGACCAAATTATAATAGTTTAAGTGTAGAAACGATCGACAAGCAATCAAGTTTCCAAACTTGAGCCCATATAATCCCGGTAGTCAATTGAAATCACGAAGGACTTGAAACCAACTTGCACAAACTAAGATCGTAATAATTCAGCACAACACAACGAATGTTACATAGTCATTCATTGCCGTCGAAGCGGCACCACATCGGAGTATTAAGTTATTACAACACTTGTTCGAAGTAGCGGAAGCAAAATAGTTACACACACTTTCCAAAGTTCAGTTCATAAGTTTGAGTTACTGCCAGAGTCTACATCATCCTTTCAAAAGCAACAGGTACGAGGTTGTTAGAGAACCGTGCCCAACGGTTAGTCCTCATCCCCAGCGGGATGGAGACAGGTCTTGCAGAAGCCATCATAAAAGATGTCATCTGCAACAGGTGGGAAATAAACCCTGAGTACGAGAATGTACTCAGCTAGACTTACCCGTCTAGTAAAACATAAAAGACACCAAGGATCATGCAAGGCTAAAATCAAGTGGAGCTGGTTAACTCATCATTTGCCAAAAGCTTACATTGAAACTAAATTATTTTGAGAGCATCATATTTATTCGTCATCAGCCTACCACTATATTAGCACCTGTACTACAACACATCACTTGATTATTACAAACAATAATAACCATATCAAATTCATCATATGTTCTTCTTTGCTATCATCATTATCATGAACCAAGTTCATTAGTGAATGCTACGTTTGCCGCTGCTCTGTCAAGTTCTCACTAACCAGGAGAGACGGCGATTCGAATCGAATTCCTATCCAGCTGGAGGGTTATTCGTAGCACTCACCCAAGCATCCCCCGTCGGAGAGCCAACGGGTCACCTTTGGTACGACTTAGGAATCGCGGCTCCGATCAGCGCCGCACTCCTAGGGCTACCACTCTGCCAGGGAGGTCAGGAATTTTAACTCACCTGCCTTTGGACTTACGCCAATGGTCCCCCACACACCGCACTTCCTCCGGTAGTGCACACTTTATACTTGCCGGTCTTCCGGTCTGAGTCATACTACTCGGCTTCGCGGTCGGAACGAGTTATCCGGCCAACTAAGTGTTAGGCATGCGTTCAACATGATAAGAGGACGTACAATGGTCGGTCCTTAGCTGCCACAGACGGAGTTACTACAACCTTGCAAAACTCCGCCCGGCTTAAGTCAAATTAATCAGGGTCCATCCACGATAGCACATATAGACCATCGTGATCCGACACAACCCTATATCGTGCAGGTGACAGGAAATCACCCAACTTCTACCGCTTAAAGCATGGCTAAGCTGCTACTCGATCCTAACTCTATAACCAGGGTGTGGTGAGTTATCTGGACAAGGATGGAGTAAAATGCAGCAAGGGTGTCATCACAACACCTATACTTAATGCATCAATAGATATAACATATTTAAGTAAACTTTCGAAAATAAAGGGAGACTTAGAATGCTCCGGGGCTTGCCTTTCACGAACGAGGCTGGCTCGTGACTCGGGCACTCAACTTCTTCTTCGGGCTCCTCGAGTCCGACTTGCTGGACCTCCACCTCCGGGTTGCCCTCCTGGACTTCGGGGTTCACTTGCAGATCGAAGGAGGCTGCCACGTCCGATGCACCTATTGCATGCTCGGTGAATGAGAAGGTGTGCATACAAAAGAATGAATGCTTAAGTTCACTGGGCACTCATTTACGAAGCAATAGCTATAACAAGTTCACACAAGTTAACAAGTTAACTTAGCCCAATACTATCATGATAGCCTATAACAGCAAGCATCAAACAGCAGGATTAGCTCAGTAAACAGATCATAACTATTGCCACAAAGATCCAACAAATTTAACTGAGGAGATTCTGGAAAGCTTATGAAATTGTCTACAAATCATCTTTAAACATTACAGCAAGATTCATAAGTTAAAAAAGCCATTTAAACAAAGTTCCAGGTTTTGTCCCACAAAAACAGAGAACACCTATTTCTGGAACCTAACTTGGAAAGATCATAACTTCAAAACTACTAGACCAAATGATTCCAAATTTAAACCACAGCTAGTTCAATAAGTTTACAACAACTTTGATTTAGACAAGTTTCCCAGAAAACCAAGTTATCATTAAGAAAAAGTTAAATTACTCCCTTGCTGTCCAGAACAGCTTTTAACCCTTTAATTAATTATTTGATGACATAATCAAAACATAAACCATGCCAGCCACATGGCTTATGAGCACAAGCATATCATAAGACAACCAGAACATCAGATGATAACCCTCAAACATTTACTTAATAAGGCATTTATTAACTAATTCTAGAAAGGAGCATAATTACAAGATACCAGTCAAAGTGCTCAGAAAAATCTACAAAAATGACAGAAGCATAAGTATAACATCAAAGCATCACCATAAAAATTTCAGGGCAATTGCACATACCAAATTAACGATATGCATTTAACATATGACAAGGTGTTTATTTCATAAATTCAGAAACATGACTTATATGATGTCAAACAACAGATTTCAGATTATTAACACATTATGAATGTCATAAACAAGTTTACCACCAAAGTAGAACACCAGCATAAGCACCAATTATTTTATATGATTTAATCAAGGAAACAAGCCAAATTTCAATCATAAATTACATATCAAAGCTGTAGTACTCCAAAAATCATGAAATATTTATCAAAGCACTCTAGTACCACACAGAGACTACCATAAAATTGTCATGGCAAACTAAACAGTATAACCAGAGATATGAATTTATTCATGAATAACAAGATTAAACTCTTAATAAATATTTTCCCAGACAACATGGTTCATTTTATATTTTTATTAAAAACTAGCCATCTCAGGGAATACCACAAAATTGGTTTCACAATTTTTGGATCTCAGAAACCGGAGATATGATTTTTACAAGAAAGCCAAAAATCTGGATTTGAATAAAAGGAAGGAGGTGACCGTTGAGTCACTGGCAGACGGGACCCGCGCGTCAGTGACACTGAGAACAGAGGACTCCTTCGACGGCAAATGCTCGCCGACGGTGAGCTTCTCCGGCGGATCCAAGGGCACCAACATGCTCGTGGAGGGATTCCCCATCGATGGTGGTAGGTGGTCCTAGGGTTTCGGCTACGGAGAGGGGTCGCCGTCGGCCATGGCGGCACGGCGGAGCTTCCCCGGCTTACGTCGGCCACCTCCGGCCGGTAGAGCGTCGGGGAAGGGTGGCTACAGCATCAGTGAGTCAGCGCGGAGCTTTCGAGGTAGGAACGCCTAACCCTAGCAGCTCCGGTGAGCCTGCTCACGTGCGAGGTGCTCGTCGGCGGTGAGCACAGCGGTGCGCCAACCATGTTCCCACGCGACGGTGAGTTTTTAGCCAGAATGGCATGGTGTGGACCGACGCCAAGACCTAAGCAGAACCTAACGCTACCCAAAGAGAAGAAAGGAAGCAAGGGTGGAGCAGCGGCGAGGTTCGCCGGAATCGGTGTCGCGACGGCTGCGAACCCGACGACGGAGAACTTGCGAAATGCCGCTCACCTCGGGGAGATCTCGTCCAACTGATGGGTGGAGAAGATAGAGGAGCTCGAGGCGGACTTGGAGGCGCTCGAAGGTGAAGTGAGACGCAGAGGAGAGGGCGCGAAGAGCTTGCGAAGCTCTCGGCGTCAATGGCGACGCCGTTTCCGCCAGAGCGAGCGCGAGAGAGAGGAAGGAGGAGAATGGACGGGTGCTGAGTGAGTGTGGGGCGCCGTGGCGTCCATGCCAACGCCGTCGACCTGACGAGTGGGGCCATCGCTGGCGTACGGGCGCCATCTGGCGGACAGATGTCGCGCTGGGCGTTCCCGACGGCGAGCTCCTTTCTGAATCAGACCTCGCGATCACTGACGGACAGAGCAACTTCGTCGATGATTAACTTCCAAACCAGAGCGAATTAGGAGATGATGCAGTTGACAAAGTTGGAGTTCCAATCGAGCTCTACAACATTGTCAACTAGAGCAAGAGCCAGATCGGTCTGGATTGAGAGATATAGAGTTTTCAAAACCGATCAAGCAAACTGGTTTCGTTCCAGGACTTAGAAAATTTCCTAAGTGTTGGAAACAGCCCCAAATCTGCCTTGTGGATCAAGTTTGAGCTAGATGTGGTTATTGTAATGAGATGGCCATAAAACAACTTTTGTTCCTTATAAAATTTTCTACAACTTTGCTGTAGAAAGTTTTGACATACAAACATTTTATGAAACACTTTTTAAAAGCCTAAGCAAAAGAGGTTTCTAGGGCCTATTTGCATAAGTATGTCTTAAGTGATTATTTTGGAGAAGTGATCAACTTGAACATTGTTCCCAAGGTTAAGTTAAGCATAGATAAACTAATTACCAAGGCATAGAGCACAAACACAAGCATGGTTCACTCAAACATAAGCATAGGAAGCCTATTTAAGCAATTTAGATCACCTTTTTGCATAGAATGACATGGCTCAAGATAGATGATGATCATGATATGCTTTGAGTAGATGATGATGCTCATGCTATGCACATGATTAATGAAACCATAACACTGGGGTGTTACATAATTCTTCCAATTTTGCCCTGATTTCTGCCGATGTGATCCCGACTGCCCGAGAACAGCTTGCTTCCTCACCTTCATCTTCGGAGATGTCGATGGCGAAAGAGAACAAACTGTCGGGAGAGTCCTGCTCCTCAAAAGAGATAAAACGAGTTATTCTATGGTCAGGTATTGATAAATGATACAGACAGGGATTGGATGACTTACTTGTTTCAGGGCAATCTCTCGCCTCTGACTGAAGATGCCGATGGAACCATAGGTTGATCGGCTGGGGTTGCCAATGGAACTATGTCGGCTGAAAGAATAACAGAGATAATTGTAAGCCAGAGGAAATGGTTCATCGGCAATGATTTCATAGAAAGTGTGTTACCTCGAGGGGAAGCAATACTTGTCTGGATGGAAGAAACTACCGATGCTATAATTGAGCCCGCTGGATCGGCAGTTTGCTCATGCACCTCAGCCGATGTGTCTTCTGGCTAAGGAACTTCTGGTTGGGGTTCTTCTGGTTGGAGTTCTTCCACTTGGGGTGCTTCTTGCAAGTGAAGAGGAGATGGTACTTGTTGCGGATGGACGTCTGGAGAGGAAGGAGAAGACTCCACTGGGATTGGAGACACTGGGGGAGGAGAAGGTGTTGCTGTCTTTTGGCACTTTGCTTGTGCTCTAGTACTCTTGGCACCTTTTCACTTCGACTGACTAGACTGGGGGGCATCGGCACTTTTGCTTCTGGTCCTTGCCGATGCGCCGGTGTGCTGATACAGAGAGGGAAATTTGTGAGTACAAGTGTAACCGATGTAAGAATGAGATCGGTATGAAAGAGTTTGAAGATATACCTTGAAAGCCTGTGCCAAAGTAGAGGCAGCTACCGATGGAGATGTCTTAGTCCTCTTGGTAGTGACTTTCTTGAGGCATACGCCTTGATGCATGATGGCAGCCAAAGTGGGAGCGTTGTTGCCGATTGAAGAGATTGGACCTGAAGGAAATAGATCAATCGGCTTACCACTCCTGCTGACCGATGGGGGGACATTGTCGACCTGTGATACAATATGGAAAGTAAGCTACCGATAGAAGTAAAAGTGAAAGAATTGAGACATCGGTTTGGAAGTACTTACAGTATTATCGGGGACTTTGTACTGGGGGTCAATCATGCCGCGGTACGTAAGAGCCGATTTGCAGAACAAATGCTCCTTCCATTCTTCCCACCATTGTTTGTACGCCTGAGTGATGAAGAGGGCTGGGATCCACTCTGATAAATCTGCATCTGTATCGGCACTCGGCGGCAGTTGAGCTACTCGGGTCCACTCAAGAAGGCTAGTGATGGTCTCCCTGGGTTTTATCACATCGACACAACAAAGAGCAATCGGTAGCTGACCAAAAGCTAGTTGATGGGCTAGTGCCGATGGGTTGTAGAACTCATAAGTCTGGTTGGAAGCTTTCCCACAGCCAAAGAAATTTACTGGTATAACTCTGGGAGTGATCAGTGCCATCATCACATCATGATCCTTGTTGAGAGCGTCATTGAATGGATGGAAAACCAAAGGAAACATGGTATGTGGATCTTCATAAGGCATCCACGCTCGCTGCTCTCTGGTCAGGCCTTCATACAAGGTTTGGAAGAATCGGCTGACCTGATCTGCGTTGCCGCCAGTGCCAGGCCGAACTATGACAGCCTCGCCAAAGTTCAGAGGAGGGCGAGTTGACGATTCTTCTTCATCTAATTTATAATCCTCGGCTATGTCCCTGGGGAAGCGTTGTGAGAAGAGGTTGAACTCAAGACGCTTGTTTATATGGAGACTGAGCCACATATTGATAAACCACCAGGGGCCCGCTAGGTTGCCGATGGATTGACCAAGTAGGAGTTTTCTGGCTACTTGGTGGAGGAGGTGGTAAACTGAGCCAAGCAGGTATCGGCCGAGGGGAAATCGGCCACCATTAGCTAACCTCTCTGCTGCCCATAGGTAGACAGAGGTTGGTCCTGCCGATCGACCGCAGAACACGAATTTGTCCAGCAACATATTCAGGAAGGTGGTTTGCTCTTTTATGTTAACAGGCCCCGTTCTACGATACTTCTGAATGTATCGAGACCAGCCGCCGATAGCACAGGTTTCCACTTTGGCGCTAGGCGTGGTGTCGAACAAGTGACTGCTATCAGCAGTGGATACATCTAAGCCGGTGAGCATAAGCACATCGGCAAGAGTAGGAGAAGCAGGGCCGTGACCAAAGACAAAGGCATTGAGTTTGTCTGACCAGAAATATGATGCAGCTATCAGCAGTGACTCATTCCTATGCACATCGGCAATGGACAATCTGATGCATTGGTCTAATTTTCTCTCACCCCACTGGACTTCGTTTGTGTGGCTAACTCTCAAAAACCAATCCTTCCATCCCACGGTAGGACTGGGCCAGGAACGGGAAGTATCCTTCCACAGATCTAGAGAAAAATTCTTGGCTCTAAAGGGGATTCTGTTTGTTTCTGCGTTAATAAGATCGGTGGGATCTGGATCCCCTAACGGACCAAGACATTGGAGATGTGGCTGATCGGTAGGGATGACAATTTTATTGGACAGATCCTAATGGTTTTGAGGGTAAAAAGAAGAACAAAAAAAAGAAGAATGTTCAGTAAAATAAATTGCGGATGAACAGAGATATGGCAAAAAGTACAAGGAGTAGGGTGATGAACTGACCTCGGAAACAGCGAAGTTGATGGCCATCTCCTTGCAAACAAGGGGATCGAAGACTTTGAGGTTGGTCAAGAAAGGGCTTCGTTGGAGTTCCTGAAGCTCCCAAAAGGCGTCGCCGCTAGAAGAATGGAGTTGGGGCTGTAGAATGATGTGATAGGGAAGGAGTACCCGAGAAGGAACTATTTATAGGACAAAGTGGGCAAGGGTAAATCTGACTTATCACTTCGCCGTATCCATGAAATCCGAGGATACTTAGGAAAATGGTAACTGTTCGCACGGTAATCAAGGGATTGAGAAGGTGATTTGACAGGAAGTGGTCGTGATCTAGAGATATTTTACTGTGCGAGATTTCCTGGTCGGTCCATCGGCAGCGTTTTGTAACAGTAATATTGCCGATGGGTGACTAAAGTGGAGATGTTCGTTTGGGAGGTTGAGGATTTCGAGGAATCTGCGGAGGAATCGGATCAGGGTTGTTCAGTGTAAGGCTATCGGTTACCAAATTGGGAGAATTAATTGCGGAAAGGCATCATTACTGCAGAGAATTTCGCAGCATTAATGATTTCATACTCCAAAATTGGGGGGGCATGTGTTGACACCGTTTTTGGGCACGTATCCATGATCGGTAGAGTGTAGGTTGGCAAGATAAGGCGGTAATACTTGGTCTGCAGGATAAGTTGCCGATGAGGATGGGTGCCGATGAAGAGACAGCTGAATGTGACCAAGTCCATAAGTGGTGATGTGTTTGTGCTGATGCTCCGGGTTAATCTGTGCCGATGGCTACAATGAGGAAGTCTGCCGATGATACGGAGGAAGAGCCTGAAGGTTGCCGATTGACCTGTGGAGGTGTCCCAGTTTGTCACGGGAGGATAGTTTTGTGTTTTCCTTAGTTATTTAGATCGTTTTGTATACGGATTCTGTTTAATTTGGAATTCGAGTTCTAGTCGTGTCTGGTTCTAGCTCTTCGAGCCGGGTATAAATGTAGACCCTGGGGTTTTGTAATGGATCTATCAATCAATTAATCAAGCACAAGCTTTTACTCATATTCCAGTATTTACTTTTTCGATGACTTCATCATATTTTCCTTTTTCATTACGAGTTCTTAGGAGTTCGTCGACTTAAGCTCGGCGTATTCTCAAGTTCCGCGTGAATACCTCTTGGCCGTGGCATCCGGGCGCATCACTGTTGTCGGGACCAAAGTATTCGAGTTATCACCTTTGCCGATAGTGAGGTCAAATCGGCTGGCACGCCTTAACGTTTGAATCGGGTATTAGCCCTTTGTGTTTGCAGATCATCTTTTGCATCAACAACATCCAAAATTTGCTCTCAAGCCAAAAATCTGTGTTGTTTCTACACTTAGCCGAATTTGGCTAAGTCTAGGAATTGGCAGTTTCGACATAGGGTGATTGGGAGCCTTGTAGATTGAAATCCAGACCGAGTTAGGCTTTGATCTTGTAAGCAAACATGTAGAACTCGTGTAGCACTGTCCAAAGGATCAAGTTTGAGCCAAAACCACTGAGTGAGCTGAGAGTAAATCGCCGGTGAACTTTCAGTTTCAGACACGGTCGACGACGACTGAATCGCGCGATTCAGTTTCGTCAGTCGCCGGCCGGCCGACGCGTGAACGACCCGTGGCGGCCGTACGTCGACGGCGACCCCGCCTGTCAGCCCCGACGCCTTCACCTGGACGCCATGACGCCACCCCGTGCCTCAGACGCGACACCCACTCCACCAGAGCCTCCCATTTCGCTCCGCCATCGCCTCGGTGAGCTCCGCCGCGTTCCGGCGAGCTTCTCCGGCCGTTCCACCGCGCCTCCGGCCAAGCCAGCCCGCCCAGAGCTCTGCCTCGACGTTCTCTACCTCGGCGTCACCTTCTTGGCCTCTGTCGAGCACAGGTGAGACGGCATTGCCGAGCTCCGAGCTGTTCTCCCTCGCCGGAGTTCCGCCCGAGCTCACCGGCAACGTGGCCAGGCCTCTCGGCTCCACCATTTTCCTTCAATCTTGTTCCTATCGCTGCCCCTTGGCTCACTGATGCTCGGCGTGAAGCTCTACCACGTCGCCATTGCCTAGATCCGCTGGCGTAACGTCGCGCAGCGCCGCCGCTCCACCATTCCCGACGGCGAGCACCCTAGAGTCCAGTAGAGCGCGGGTAAAGTAGGTCAACAGAGTCGCCTTGATGAGAGGAACACGTAGATGCCCTTGGATCCGGCCAAGACCTCGTCGTCGCTGAGCTTCGCCGGCGACGAGCATCTCCCCTGTCTCTGTCTCTCTGACGCACGGGTCCCGGGTGTCAGCCTCTCCCTCTCACACCCCTGGTTTACTGTTTTGCAGATCCAGTGTTGATTTTGAAAAATTTATATCTCGAGTTTTATAGATCCAAATGACATGGTTCCAGTTTTGCTGAGCTCTGGTAGTCATCTAGTTTTTAATAAAAATACAAAACATGCCATGTTTTGTGGAAATAATTAGATACAAATTAATCTTGGATTTTTACGGGGTAATTATATCTGAAGATCTGTTGATCTGTTGGCCATGCAAATTTAGGGTGTTGTTACTAATGATATGAATAGGCTCTGATAAATTTATCATGATTTTTGGATGAATGATTGTGAAGTTATAAATATTTCTTGTTCAAATAGGAGTTTCTTGTGGTATTTTTAATAAATAAATTATGACTCCTTTGGTGGTGAAATTTGCTAAGTGTTGTACTCATGTGTAGATAAAGCTAGGAAAAATCTGAAATCTGTTGTTTGGCACTTTTTGATAAGGTTTCACATTTATGCCTTGCATGCCTTTGTTAGCTTGTTATTTTTGTATCTCACAAACTGTATGTTCAAGTGCCCTGAAAATGTTACAGTAAACTTGTGTTAGCATAGGTAGCTTGCTGTAATTTTCTTAGGAATTTTGGAGCACTTGGAATGCATGTTCATTAAATCACATTAATAATTAAATAAATGAAAAAGGTGATGATAGAAATGAGTTTAGACCTTGCCATGATGTTTTCTAGTGGTTCCTAGACATGTTCTACCCATTGGTGCATTTGGATTGACCCTTTGATACATTCTTGTTATGTGCAAAATATTATTTTTGCTATTTATGCCTTTCCTAGAGCAATTCTGTGTAGCTGATAGCAAATGCTTAAGAACTAATTAAAGATCATATTTTCTGGGAAACTTGTCTACAACAAACTTGTAGCTAACTTGCTTATCCACTTCGTGTCCAAATTTCATGACATTTGGTTGAGTAGTTTACAAGTTATGAATATTACATGTAGCTGCTGCAAAGTGCTTCCTCTCTGGATTTTCCAGAACAGCCAGCCAACTTTGTATGTTTTAGCATATTTCGGTTGGGAATCTTTCTGGGATGTCTAAACGTGAATTGTAGACAATTTTATAAGATTTCCAGAGAGTATCTACTTGCTTAGTTTAGCTAACTGATGCTTAAGTTATGGCTGAAACTTGTGACAGGTTGGTTTGTCTACTAAACCAGTGACTGAGTAGGAGTAGCTAGGATTGTTTGACTTGTCTAGTTAGCCTCTCTACCAGAGAAGAAGTATGCACTTACTTGTTATTACATGATTCACTTAATCTTAAGAGTTATGTTCATGATTATACCATGTTTATGCTCCTTAGGCTCTTCATAATGACATCATGCATCATATATGCATTCCCTATAGTTATGTCCTTGTCATGCATACATAGGTGTACCCAAGGGCGTGACCGTGTTGGAGTTCGAGCTGCCGGAGTCGGAAGGACAGCAAGGGGAGCTACCTCAAGGAGCTGAGGAGGAGGAGGACTTGCCGGAGTGCCCTGATCACCGTCCCTCTACTTACGTCGAAGGCAAGCCCCGGAGCATTATAAGCCTCCTACTATTTTGTTATCATGATCAGCTATCAATTGACTATGGTTATGTATTGTTGCATTAAGTGTTAGGCATTGATATGACACCCTTGCTGCATAATGACTACCTTGTCCACCTCATACCTTACCTGAGTAGGTCCAGGATCGAAATGATGCTTAGCCACGCTTAGCTCGGTACAAGCCGGGTGATTTCCTGTCACCTGCGAGAGATAGGTGGATGCTGATCACGGTTGGCTATATTTGCTATCGTGGAAATAACCATGTGCTATCAATGAACTTGAGACCGGGCGGGATGACGATAGTGCAGCAACAAGGCATGGAGGTCTTGGGTGTGAATCTATCCCCGTCTGTGTCGTTTAAGGACCGTATCGCTGTACGTCCCCGTGTCATGTTGAACGCATGCCTATCACTTAGCTGGCCGGATAAGTCGTTCCGACCGCGAAGCCTACGAGTGCAACTCAGGCCGGATACCCCGTTCTGTATGAGTACGCACCCCGGTTGGTAGTAAGTATGTGCGGGGAGTCAATGGCGTAAGTCCGAGGTGTCAGGTTAGAGTCCTGACCTTGGCAGATTGGCGGTCCCTGGGGGTGCGGCGCTGGATGGACGTGCGAATTGGTCCGGAGTTGTGCTAAAGGTGATCCGAGCTGCCCTCATGAAGTATGCTTGGGCGAGTGTTAGGAATACTCCTCCAGCTAGATAGGAATCGATTCGAATCGCCGTCTCTCCCGGATAGTGAGAACTTGACTTGGGCAACGGCAACGTAGAATTCACTAAATAAACGTAATGGTTATGATGAGAATGATGATAGCTATGTGAAAATCTAGATATGGTTATTATTGTGATGCTTAAATACTCAAGTGTATGCTTAGATTAGGTGCTAATCTAGTGGATAGTTGTTAAGTAATGAACCTGCTGCTGAAATATGATAAATGGGTTACTTACAACAAAGGCTTCTTATGCAAAAAGGTGAGTCAAACCAGTCCACAAAGATCAGCCTTGCATACACCTTGGTGTCACTTTATTTTGGTTTAAGACGGGTAAGTCTAGCTGAGTACCTTCTCGTACTCAGGGTTTTATTTACCCCTGTTGCAGATGATGTCGTGTATCACGGCTACTACGCTAACTGCCATCATCCGGCTGCGGACGATGAATAGATCATGGGCATGATCACCTTCTCTATCTTCAGTTGCGCTTTTGTTGGGACTTGACCACGGAACTGACATGTAATATAAACTGAGTTTGTGTTGTTTTGAAACTACTTTGTTTCCGCTACTACTATGGTTTGTAATAACCACTTTTAAACTCTGATGTGATGTAAAACTATATTCTGTGATGAATGTGTGTAATCTATGATGGTGATGCTTGATCATGTACGATCTTGGTTGTATGTTGGTTAAATCGAGGTCTTTTGAGATTTCGTCGGACTACCGGGTTTATATGGGTTCAAGTCCATTGGCTTGACTGCCTCCGTGGTCGCTAATTCACTTGAATTCTTATAAATTGGACGGTTCTGTTACAACATGTGTATGCAGGACACTAGGGTTTTGTTGACGGTCCTTAATGCTCACATTTAACCATCAACTAATCATGGAAAAGGATCCAAATGCAACCAACACCTAGACTTAGGGTTTTATCTGACAGAATTCCATGAGTTTTGGTGTTTGTCTATTTCTGCACGGGGTTATCAGGAAATACGGAAGAAAGGCCCACACGTCAGGTTTACATAGAGATATTAACGTGCCGCGTAATTTTCTACCATCTAGAAGAATCCAGAAGCCGCAGGAACGAACGGGAAGGCGATCGGGCACGGAGGCAGGCCGCCCGCCCTACTCTCCTGGGCGCCCGCCCTGCTACAGTGCCCAATCAGGGTCAACTTCGCGGATCGTGCTCCACCGACTTTAAGGATTGAGGAAAATCACACGATTAAGGTCGGTTTGATCGGATGGTGGAGAATAACGTGGAAATTCCTTGGGAGCTACTCTTCCTAGATTTCTTGGGGGCTACTCTTCTTGGACTATATAAGCAGACCCCCACCAGCCCCTGGAGGCATACCTCTTCTATAGAATCAAAGTTAGGGTTTCAATTCTTCATTCAAGTAGAGAGGATCCCTCTAGTTCTTCTAGTTCTACCTCTAGTTCATCTAGATCTAGTTCTAGTTCATCTAGTTCTAGTTCTAGTTCCTCTAGTTCTAGTTCTAGTTAGTTCTAGTTGTAATCTAGAAAATAGGGAGAGAGAAGAGGAGAGTGGAGGAGGAGCCGGATCTGTCGGATCTTCCTCAACATTGTACTTTTGCAGCAACTGGTTCGTTCTTCATCGTTCTCCAGGTTCTTCAACTCATAATTCCTGAGTTCTTTAATTACTTTTATTTACATTCAAGTTATTTATTGGATTCCCGCTTGCATCAAGTGCTCTAATCTTTGAAACATTAGAGTAGTAATTAATAGATTAGACGTGGTGTTTAGTCTTGCAATTACCTGGAATTGCACCCAATCCTGCGGATTGTTGTGGTAGCCTTAGGGTAGTGACAGCCCTAACGGTCGACGTATTCCACCTCGTTCGGATCGGTGTTTGTAGGACCGTAGTCGGAGCTTCCTAGCCCCCTTCTCATCTCTTTCTGTGGTTAGTGTTCTGATGTCCTGAAATAGATAATCTTGAAGTAATTCTTGATTCTTAGATCAACTAGAGAACTCTCAGGAAACTTCCTCTCTTCCCACCAAAAACAATTATATAGTTATCCTTGGGCGTTCTTGATTCTTAATTAGTACACTCATGTTCTCTGTGGAAAATTGATACTCTGGAATACTCCCGGGTGAAGGCTACATCGGTATCCGCGCGCTTGCGGATTTTTCTGTTTGCGTTTAAAATACCCAACAAGCTTTCTGGCGCCGTTGCCGGAGAACGGTAGCTGTGCTAGTATCGAACCAAGTCGTCCGTGTATCCTTTTTCTTTTCCTTTTCACCACACCACATGGATTTCACTCTA
The DNA here is from genome assembly GCF_000003195.3 of Sorghum bicolor. Taxonomy (NCBI): domain Eukaryota; kingdom Viridiplantae; phylum Streptophyta; class Magnoliopsida; order Poales; family Poaceae; genus Sorghum; species Sorghum bicolor. The sequence continues at coordinate 25,565,486 of NC_012879.2, forward strand.
AGCATTAATGAGCATGGAATTTATTTCATAGCCACTTCATTTACTCCATGCTCATATGCAACATCTTCACAATCCATTGGTCTCTCCAACATCACCACATTCGAGATCTCCAACCCCCTCTTCCTTTCTATTTATAAAAAACTTTAAAAGGGCGGTTGTCGATGCATATGTTTATAATAAATTTTGCAGATCTCGTTGAGTTGATCTTGATATAGGTCAGCGTTGGAGGGGAAACCACTTCACTGACATAAATTGATGGTTTCCCAAGGACAAGCTTAGTGTCCTAAAATAAAGCACTGATTAGATTGTAACATGAGCTTTTAATTATTTGCAACATTGCCTTGTGTATTGAGCATATAAAGATAATTGTAGAAAAATTCCTTTGGGTATTCTTGTCACTAACCTTTCCAGGATTGGAGCAAGAAGATCGGATGAATGACAAGCACAAGGTATGTCCAACCAATCATCATACAACATTGAATTAAATTCATCCAAACTTGAATTTTGCAAAATTCAAGCTTGGGGAAGTACTTTACATAAAAACATCCTTTGCCATATTGCTATGTTGGTTGTCCCTACCTTTGAGACATGCTCAAATTGTTAAATACTAATCACACTACTTTATCTCCACTTGAGTAGATCTTTATAAATGCTCTCATGCTACCTTTATTTGCTTTAGTATATGTCTATGTTTGGAGTAGTTTCATTTATCTCTTAATTAAGCATGGTGCTTAGTTTAGGGCTGATGATCTTACTTCCAAGGGTTTTTAAATTAAGCATGGTGCTTAGGTTAAAATGCCCTCCTAAATCAAATTAGACATGGTGTCTAGGTTGATTTTTGAGCCGATAGTATGCTATAGTAGATATGGGATATTTTGTTGGACTAACTCCTACAGGAAAACTTTCAATATCAACCTGGGAAGTCCTGAGGTAAACTCACATTGGGGACAAAGATAGAGACACATGAAGTTTAACAATTTGCACGAGGAAGGCATAGCTCACAACAGATGATCCATGGAGGGTGCCACAAACACGATGCACAACCGCTAAGAGAGGAAAGCTTCCACAAGGTGATACTATACCATCACTCTTCAAGTAAGGTAATACCTTAAGGTACTTGACTATCACTTTTATAAGTTTCTCCTTGGTTCTAGCGTTCACATGAATAAAAAGACAAACATGTATGATTTACAACTCTAGATTAACCAACCCAATAGATTCAACATGTTTAGTCCTTCCACCTTTGTGATCCCACACTCCTAATCTTATGAACTAAAATGTTGCACACTCAATCTTTGGAAGATATATTTTGTAAAAAAACAACATAAATATAGATAGATTATCTTTCCATTAGGTTGAGCGATCTGAACTGACAAATGTTTTTAATGTTACACTCATGATCTTATTATCCATCAACTTTATCTTGCTCACTATGCTTAAGGTTAGAGAGAATAAATACACTTTTGGTTCTGTTGGTGTTTTCCACCAACAGAGCCCATGCACTTGATCTCTGCCTTGTCTCTATGAGCAGGTACACTTCAAGCAAACTATGAAGGACTTTTACAACTCGCAGACTCCACCAAGAGAAGAACCTGGATCTACGAGCACAAACACATTGGAGATACTGGACACTCAGGCAATCACTGCCCTGAGATGCTCGAGGACGTAACTTCTAGAGTAACCCTGTTGTGGAAGTAATTACTGACCTTCTGCCGATCAAGAGAGGCGATCCAGGATGTCCCGTCATCCCGATCTCCATCGGCATGGTGGACTTCCCAGAAGCACTCTGCGACTTTGGCTTCAGCGTCAACATTATGCCCAGGGTACTCTATGAAAAATTCTTTACACATCCTTTATTAGAAACAACCATGTGTTTGCAGCTTGCAGATCGTACGCTAAGTTTCCCAAAGAGAATAATGAATATCCTCTGCATCCAAGATGGTACCTTGTACGCCCCAGCAGACTTCGCGGTGATAGAGACTGGTACTGATGAGAGGGCACCCATCATCCTAGGGAGGCCATTTCTGAACACCTCGGGAGCTGTCATCTACGCTAGTGCTGCCAAGATCAGTTTCTACATCAAGGGGAAGAAGGAGACGTTTTCATTCAAGAACAAGATTACACAAATCTCAGAGCAATCAAGACATGAACCAATGAAGAGGACCAACAGGAGGAACAGAAACAAGTAAATGTGGACCGAGTCAGCTAAGATGGTCACTCCAGTTCAAGGAGGTTAAGATCGTCAACTCAAGTCGCCTTTCTTGATCAAGAAGGACGACCCTGGTGTTTCAAGCATCGAGTGCACAATCAACGAATATTCCTTTCAGAAGACACTCTACGACACCGGATCTGACTTCAACATAATGGCCGCAGTCACCTATCAGCTCCTGTTCGGAACCATGCCCCTAAAACCGACATACATTCAGCTCCAGATAGCATATCAGACATTCCAAAAGGTTGAAGGTTATTGACATGGGAGAAGACGAGTACGATTCACCCATCATCCTTGCGAGACCATTCCTCAGCACCGTTAAAGCAATCATCTACATTGGAACCGGAGAAGTCCACATGCATTTGCCCTCTGAGAAGGTACACCACTATTCCACTGATCCTAACTATATCATTGAAGACTCTAAGAAGGTCAGGACAAGAAGAAGACGCCGCAACCGCAACCAGAAGAGGCAAATCATCAAGGATGGATGGGCAGACTATGAAGGAGAAGTAGTAAGGTCTGAAGACTTACAGCTTGAACAGAACTGTCCTGAGGAGACCGTAGCACCGAGTCAGGTGTGGAGAGAGAAGATAGTTATACATGAAGAGCAGGCGTCGCCGGAATCATAGACTACGCCACTCAACGAATCCCAGGACAACAGAAAAAACGGAGAGTCTCGTTCGGAGGACTTAAAAACACCGAACGCCTTGCCAAGAGCTTTGTTGTCTTTTTGAGCTCCACAGAATTCAAGGATCAAAGAAGACTAGCAGACGGAGGACATCCTAATCGCTGTCAGGGTGCTGCCAACATTCAAATACACCTCCGCCACCTGCTAGCTACATCAGAAGGAATTACGTCAAAACCCAGCTTGGGGGAGGGCAACCCCATTTACCCAGCTAAGTGCTCTACTCATGTTTATACTTTACTCAAATAATAAAAAGATGCATAATCATAAAACCCCAAATAAAGATTTTGTGCTTATATATATATATATATATCTTTGCTTAGTTTGCTAAATAAATAAATAAATAAAGTTTGCTATGAACCCTCATGATAAGCTCTCACATGGAAATGATGAATAGTTGCTCAGCCACGACTAATTCTCAAAATTGAAATCTCTCTCAAGTTTAGGCATGACTGTTATTAATTAAGATTTGCTCTAAACCTGAATTTGTGGGAAGAGTACTTGATCTATAGTCTAAGTCGTTAACGGATATGATATGGGAAGGTTGAGCTGTTGTTTATCTGTTCCTAGAGATGCTAGAATTCTAGAGAATTTTATCTTTGAAAATCTTTAAAATGTTGCATGATGAGTTCCTGTATGATGAGAGTTTAAATTCCTACCACAGCCATATATACATGCTTGCTCGACTTTGAGCCACACATTTACTTTTTACTGCTTATGAGCACTCAGTGTGGTCAAGCTGTGTAGACCCTTAGGAGCTTGTCATGTGGTTAAAATCAAGATTCACTTGCACGTTCACTCATACATGCTGCTTCTACTCAGGAAGTACCATCCACATATATCCATTTCCATCTCCAGAACCACCCAAAAATATTCTACTCCTAATCCGAGAGAGAATAGCCAAAAATATTTCTATTTTTCCCCTGTGAAATAAATGCTCAAGTTATCTTGTTACTACTACTTGCTATATTATCTCATGAGATGAGTGCTCTAAAAAAAGAGAGAAAAAAAGTATACGAGGAAATAAAAAGGGGCAAGTGCCCGGAACCTCGAAAGAAAAGAAAAAGTGAGACGAGAGGTAAAAATGGACAAGTGTCCGACAGTAGAATTAGGGGTACAAGATACCTACCTGAGAGGAAAGAAAAAAATATAGAGCATCTCATTCTCCTCAAAAAGTTTCAAAAGAGCAAGAAAGGAATGTATCCCCTCAAAAGAGCATAAGTAGAATTAGACTTTCACCATTGTTATCACCATCATCACCATTATCACCATTCATTCGCCACACATGCACATCTTGATTTGACTTATTGACTTGTTCTTCTGGATCCATGGTTTGACTATGCAATAAATGTCTTGTAAGTATATATACTTTATCTCCCATCTATGAGCTCCAGATATCATAACCTTATTAGAGTAGGGTGAGAGAGAAGGCAATGCCACTATGCCTTATACCACAAATACCACAAACTTTGAGAGAAGGTATACACCATTACTGCCTTGGTAAGGATCCAGAAATACTACAAAAGAGAGACTAGAGAGAGTCATACATGGAATCTCTGAGTTTTAATTGAAAATCTGCAAAAACTCCAGAGCTATAGTTAATCAAAGAACAAGAGACATAGCGCTTGATTAGACCGTTCTATCTTTTAACTACTCAAGACAGAAGTGACGGTTACAAACCCCATGGTGAAGTAAGTTTTAAGTCTTAATAGTTTACTCTAACCCAGAGATGATATCTTGTTTGAATGCATGTGTACCTTTAAGGCATGAAACCACTGCAAAAACTCTTGAGTCCATCTTTGCTCAGGGACGAGCAAAGGTTAAGCTTGGGGGAGCTTGTTGACGGTCCTTAATGCTCACATTTAACCATCAACTAATCATGGAAAAGGATCCAAATGCAACCAACACCTAGACTTAGGGTTTTATCTGACAGAATTCCACGAGTTTTGGTGTTTGTCTATTTCTGCAGGGGGTTATCAGGAAATACAGAAGAAAGGCCCACACGTCGGGTTTACATAGAGATATTAACATGCCGCTTAATTTTCTACCATCTAGAAGAATCCAGAAGCCACGGGAACGAACGGGAAGGCGATCGGGCTCGGAGGCAGGGCGCCCGCCCTACTCTCCTGGGCGCCCGCCCTGCTACAGTGCCCAATCAGGGTCAACTTCGTGGATCATGCTCCACCGACTCTAAGGATCGAGGAAAATCACACGATTAAGGTCGGTTTGATCGGATGGTGGAGAATAACGTGGAAATTCCTTAGGAGCTACTCTTCCTAGATTTCTTGGGGGCTACTCTTCTTGGACTATATAAGCAGACCCCCACCAGCCCCTGGAGGCATACCTCTTCTACAGAATCAATGTTAGGGTTTCAATTCTTCATCCAAGTAGAGAGGATCCCTCTAGTTCTTCTAGTTCTACATCTAGTTCATCTAGATCTAGTTCTAGTTCATCTAGTTCTAGTTCTAGTTCCTCTAGTTCTAGTTCTAGTTAGTTCTAGTTGTAATCTAGAAAATAGGGAGAGAGAAGAGTAGAGCGGAGGAGGGGCCGGATCTGTCAGATCTTCCTCAACATTGTACTTTTGCAGCAACTGGTTCATTCTTCATCGTTCTCCAGGTTCTTCAACTCATAATTCCTGAGTTCTTTAATTACTTTTATTTACATTCAAGTTATTTATTGGATTTCCGCTTGCATCAAGTGCTCTAATCTTTGAAACATTAGAGTAGTAATTAATAGATTAGACATGGTGTTTAGTCTTGCAATTACCTAGAATTGCACCCAATCATGCGGATTGTTGCGGTAGCCTTAGGGTAGTGACAGCCCTAACGGTCGACCTATTCCACCTCGTTCGGATCGGTGTTTGTAGGACCGTAGTCGGAGCTTCCTAGCCCCCTTCTCATCTCTTTCTGTGGTTAGTGTTCTGATGTCCCAAAATAGATAATCTTGAAGTAATTCTTGATTCTTAGATCAACTAGAGAACTCTCAGGAAACTTCCTCTCTTCCCACCAAAAACAATTATATAGTTATCGTTGGGCGATCTTGATTCTTAATTAGTACACTCACGTTCCCTGTAGAAAATCGATACTCTGGAATACTCCCAGGTGAAGGCTACATCGGTATCCGTGCGCTTGCGGATTTTTCCGTTTGCGTTTAAAATACCCAACAGGTTTGAGCCGCCAAAATCAAAGAATTGAAGGCACATTTAATTCAAATACAGAAGTGCATCAAAATGCAATTGGATTCAAACTCAGAAGGCCGAGGAGCATCGTCTGGGCTTTGGGCCTGGGCCAACGGAGCCAGCCAGGGGGCGGGCGCCCCCTAGGGTCGGCCGACCCTGGCCTGGCCCTGCTCCCCACCGCCTTTTGCAGAGGCGGTGCATGCGAAGCACTAGCGCGGTTCCCGGCTGCATTTTGCAGTTTACCCCCTCCCAAACCGACCTTCCACACCTATATAAGGAGGGGGAGAGGGCCTCTCATTCATGATCATTCAATCCATTCAAGCTTCAAGTCCACAAGAATAAAGAGAGATACAAGAGTAGTAGTAGAGAGGCGGAGCTTCCACTCATATCCTTAGTCTCTAGTTAGGAATAGAATAGGAGAGTGAGTTAGAGTGTAGAGTAAGAGAAGTAGCAAGCACCCGGTCCATTCCCCTAGTTGCACTGGGCGGAAGGGCCGAAGTGCTGCCCGCTTCCCGAGCTGTCCTCTACAACCTGGAATACCATATTGGGGTAAGAAAAGGTTGTATTCTTCTTTTGTTCTAAGAAGTTATTGAGTAATCGTTATCGTGTTCTTATAATCTTGCGGGTTCGTTGTCTATCTCTCGGTAGATACTCTAGTAGAGGGACTCTTGCTGGCTGGCGGGAGGACCTGCGCAACACTAAAGTAGTAGCTAATAACGTAGACGTGGTGTCTAGGTTAGAGGTTACCCTCGTTTGCCTCGTATCCCATGGTTGAGGGGTCGGCAGCAGGTGATGACAGCCCTGTTTGTCCATAGTTTCCCCCACGTCTAGATATGGCGTAGAGCTACACGCCGGTATTACCTGGCAGACCAGGTACGCTCCGGTGCCCGAAGTAAGATTAGAAAAGCACGTTGCCTTGCACAAAACTTCTACCATTAGGCTGTCTCCAATAGGAGACCCAAACCCAAAATGGGTCTCCAACACAATACCTATAGCCTCCAACAGAGTACCCATACAGAAAACCCATTTTAGGTATCAGGAGAGGCATAACCCAAATTTGGGTATTCTCTCTCCTCGAGACCCATTTGCAGAGAGTGTTTTCTTTTAGGTCTCGTTGCTGGAGAAGACTAAAAATAGGTATGGAACCTTGTACCTGTAGCGCTACCCAAAGGATAAATGAGTCTTTATTTTGGGTGATGATTGTTGGAGATAGTCTTAGGAGAACCTCACTACCTAAGTCATCCCTCTCACTTTACTCTAGGGTACACTTAGTTTATGTCTCAAAACACCTCCGTTCCCTGTGAAATCTCGATACCCTGAATACCACTGGGTGAAGTGCTACAACGGTACTTCCGTGCGCTTACGGATAATTGGCTGCATCACTAAGAAATACCAACAACTAGTCCCCAAACTCTTATGCATTCGCTCCCAGAAATGAGCGATGAACTGCGGTCCTCTATCTGATATGATGGTCTTGGGAATACCATGCAGCTTGACAATCCCGGCTAGATATAGATCAGCGTACTCGGGAGGTCTGTAACGAGTCTTAACAGGAATGAAATGAGCCGACTTGGTCAATCGATCTATGATTACCCAAATCGAGTCATTCCCCTTTCGTGTTGTCAGTAAACCTGTGATAAAGTCCATACTGACCTCTTCCCATTTCCACTCTGGAACTGACAACGGTTGCAACAGACCCGCAGGTTTCATATGTATAGCCTTGACTCTGCAACACGTGCCACAACGGGCCACATGTGCTGCTATCTCCTTCTTCATTTTGGTCCACCAAAAGTGAGACCTTAGATCTTGATACATCTTACTCCTGCCAGGATGAATAGAAAGCTTGGAAAGATGTGCTTCATCCATGATGCGATTCTTCAATTCTCGATTCTTCGGAACTACCAGCCGGTGCTGAAACCACAATCCCCCTTTTTCATCAACTCGGAACTGAGTCTTTGGGTCGTCTTTGATCTTTTCTTAGATGTGGAAAATACCCTTGTCCGTTTTCTGACCTTCGATGACTTGACTTTCAAGTGAACAACTGAGCTGTATGTGACATAAGACTTCAGGATGCATGAGATTGAAACCATCTTCAAACAACAGTTGAACCACTTGATAGTGCGGTTTGTGACTCGAAGCGTCTGCTACCACATTAGCCTTGCCCGGATGATAATGGACTTCCAGATCGTAATCCTTGATCAGCTCTAACCATCTTCGTTGCCTCATATTCAGCTCGGACTGAGTGAAGATGTATTTCAGACATTTATTGTCTGTGTAGATATGACACTTGTTTCCCAGCAAATAGTGCCTCCAGATCTTCAAAGCGTGCAACACTGCTGCTAACTCGAGGTCGTGAGTTGGGTAGTTAACTTCATGCTTTCTCAACTGTCGTGAAGCATAAGCTATAACTCTGCCGTCTTGCATCAGCACACATCCTAAACCACTTTTCGATGCGTCGCAAAACACATCAAAAGGCTTCTCGATATTGGGTTACGCTAAAACGGGAGCGGTGGTTAGCAACATTCGCAAGGTGCGGAAGGCTAGTTCACACCCTTCTGTCCAGACAAACTTATGATCCTTTTGTAGCAAACTGTTCATTGGCTTAGCAATCTTGGAAAAGTCGGGTATGAAACGACGGTAATACCTGGCTAGGCCAAGAAAGCTTCGAACTTCCGAGATAGAAGTTGGTGCCTTCCAGTCCATGACTTCCTATACCTTTGACGGATCCACAGCAATCCCTTCTTCAGACAGAATATGCCCTAGGAAAGGAACTTTCTTCAGCCAGAACTCACACTTGCTGAACTTTGCATACAACTGATGCTCTCGCAGTCGTGTTAGCACAACTCTTAGATGCTCGGCGTGATCTTACTGATTCTCTGAATAAACCAAAATGTCATCGATGAACACCACCACAAACTTGTCTAACTCTGGCATAAAGATGGAGTTCATCAGATACATAAAGTATGCAGGAGCATTTGTCAACCCAAAGGACATGACAAGATACTCATACAACCCATATCTGGTGGAAAAAGCAGTCTTCGGGATATCTTGCGGGCGAATCTTTATTTGGTGATACCCGGACCTCAAATCTATCTTGGAAAACACTTTGGCCTTGGACAACTGATCAAACAATATATCAATCCTTGGCAATGGATACTTATTTTTGATTGTCACCGCATTGAGTGGACGATAGTCCACGCACATACGTAACGATTGATCCTTCTTTTTCACAAACAACGCCGGACAACCCCATTCCGACGAACTTGGCCGGATAAACCCTTTATCCAGCAACTCCTTTAGTTGATTCTTCAATTCAGCAAGCTCATTAGGCGGCATCCTGTACGGCCTCCTAGATATCGGTGCGGTACCTGGTATTAACTCTATTGCAAACTCTACTTCCCTGTCTGGGGAAGTCCTGGCAATTCCTCACGGAAAACATCAGGAAACTCACAGACCACTGGGATCTATGGCAGAGGAACCACGTCCGTAGCACAAGAGATGCTAGCAAAGGCAAAGCGATGGGGCAGAGGTACTTGAAAAGATACACTGCCCTGGGGTTCTCTGAGAGATAACACCCTCTTCCCAGTATCAATAACAGCATCCCACTCTTTCATCTAGTTCATGCCCATGATAAGATCCAAAACTAACCCAGGCATGACTACCAGATTAACAAGAAACACCCTGTTACTTATATCTAGGGTTGCCCCTCGAACCACTCTATTTGTCAACACATCTGCCCCTACTGAGCTGATGCGATAGCCATAACCCAGATCTGTAACTGCTTGGTCATGCTTTTGTGCAGATACTTGGCTCATGAATGAATGCGATGATCCAGAATCAAACAAAACAACTGCAAGATGTTGGTTGACAGAAAACATACGAGCTGTTACCGGTTCTCCTTCCGAGATCTCCTCAATCGAGGTATGGTGCACTTGAGCTGGGTAGGTCGTCTGCTGCCTCTTGGGGTAGGGACATTCCTTGGCAAAGTGCCCCATCTTGTGGCAATTATAGCACGGTCCCTTGGTCATGTTGTTGGTGGCAGGTGCTGCAGCTTGAATTGCCTTTGGCTTGGCGGGAGCTATTGCTACTTTGTACGGCTTCTGCTGCGTTGGCTGCCCTGTGTTCCTTCTCTACGGCGGTCGGAACCTAGCACCTGGGGCAGGAGGACTTTACTGCTGTCGCCCTGCCACCGGTGCCCTGGACTAGGACGATCCAGCTTCAAAAGCCCTCTTGCGAGACTTGGATGCACTATAGTTGTTGTTATTGTTCTCCTGGGTCAAACAGTCACTGATGTATGCATTGAAGGTAGTCTGGGTTCCTGTACCCATGGTCTTCAGCATTTTTGGGCTCAAACCTCTCTGGAAATTAGCGATCTTCTTGGCCTCTGTGTTCACATACTCGGGGGCGTAACGAGCAAGATTGTTAAAAGCGTGTAGATACTCCTTCACAGACTTTGTTCTCTAGGACAGCCTCATGAATTCCCCAACCTTCATTTCCACCACACCCGGAGGAATGTAATTTCCCCGGAAAGAGGTGGTGAAGCGGTTCCAGGTGATAGGGGTCCCCTCTGGGTAGGTGGTACGGTGATGGGACCACCAAATCCTAGCAGGTCCCTGCAATTGATGCGCTGCATATTCGGCCTTGAGTTCTTCGGTCATCCTAAGAAGACGGAACTTTTGCTCCATAGTGTTGATCCACTCATCTGCCTCGAGCCGTTCTAAGGCCTCCTAGAAGACTGGTGGTTTGGTATCCATGAAGTCCTTGAAAGAGCTGTACTGATTGGCTTCACGGCCGCCCTGGTTATCCCCACGGTGGGTATTGTCAGTGATATTGCGCAGGGCTTCTTACATGTTGTGCTGCATCTGCTCCATGTTGCGTTGGCTCCCCAGAAACTACGCGAAAAACATGTCAACAGTGTACGGAGGTGGTGGTGGTGGTGGCGGTGATGGTGCTCTTTCCTCATTCCGTTGAGCCCCACCTCCGAAAGTACCTGCTCCAAGACCGGGGTTGCTGTTACCCTCGCCACATGTTTGCACCATCTACATGCGTCAATGATAAGCAGTCGTTAGGAGTTGCCATCAACGGTAGACATATGTAGAATTATGTCGTACTGAATTTACTGAGGAAAATAAGTTCGCACAATAAATAGAGACACAACAATTCACCACCCACACACAACATTGTTGGGTATTCTTAACATCATTACCAAAAGTAGACAGTTTTCTAATTCTAGTAACGGTGCCAAAAATGCCAAACCTATCCCTCATACCACTTAAGCCAAGTTGTCATCCCCAGCATGATATAAGAGACGCGGTATTGAAATATGCAATTGCTCTTCTATATAAATAATGAATGGGATCTGCAAGCACACAGATTAATACCGATGTAACATTTTAACCGGGAAGTATTCGAGGTATCGTTATTTATATTTTTACCACTGGAAAGGGATTAGCAATCATCAATATTGATTACAGAATAGAATATGATATTGAGTATCTATCATTGCATGTATAATTGAGAACATTTATCTATCTTTTTCATATAGGGGTAAGTGTCACATAAAAGATATATGAAGTAATGAATAGTGACAAAGATAATTAATCTGATCAGCATAACTTAGCCACATAATAAATATGATAAGCACCTCAATTAGATACTCTAGAAAGTCATTAGCATGGAATTAGAACGAACTACAAGAATATTTCCTAAGTTATTCTCAACTATATAGTCTAGCATTATCATAGTTAGTGCAAGCATACTTAGCAATCATTGCGAGACAAGACTACGCCCATGCATAGTGATATTAGCAAGGTAAATGAGAAACATAGCAATCGCTCCCCTGTAATAATGTTGCTCTGCCAGCCCAATACACGAGAGGGGGACTATATAAGAATCAATGAAGCTGTCACTATCACAAACTACCCCACGATCTGGCATATTGGGTAGAATTGTAGATAAATACGGTATAAGCACCACGCCTACACAATATCAATCATTTACCCATGGATCCGATGGATAAACGCTATACGATCCTAAATATGTATATAAATCCAATCTAACTAAGCCAAGTATATAACTATGATAAACTCAGAACAATATAATCTTGAATATAAACAAGTAGAGCAAAGTCATAAGCAATATATTGAAGTAGAACTAAGTCATATTCATAATATTGAAGAACAAAGATAATTAGAATAACAATTAGAAGCACAATTAGAGAATTACCAAGAATCCTCTTGACAGATCCGGAAACCAATCGAAGATTGACTCCTTCTAGTTCTAATCCTATGTAGCTATGCTAATCTAGATGTCTAATTGATGTGGTGGCTCTAATTTTGATCAGAGGCTTCTTCTTCTCCCTTGAGGAATAATGAATTAGGGTTGAGAGGATCCCTCCTCCAGGGGCCAGGGGGTCTGGTTTTATAGTCCCTTCAAGTGAATATGGGTCGTTGGATCAAACCGACATTGATTGAACGATTATCCTTGATCCTTTAGGTCGGTGGAGATCTTTCCCGAAAGAGTGTCCTGATTGGAGTCCAACAGGGGGCGGGCGCCCAGGTCAATTGGGCGGGCGCCTAGTGCCTGGCCCCGTTCAGCCTCTGCTTCCTTCCCGTGGCTTCTGGAGTCTTCTAGATGTAAGATAATTGCACTGCACGTTGATATCTCTATGTAATCCCAACATGTGGGCCTTTCTTCCATATTCCCTGATAACCCACTGCAGAAATAGACAAACACCAAAACTCGTGGAATTCTGTCAGATAAAACCCTAAGTCTAGATGTTGGTTTCATTTGGATCCTTTTCTTTGTTTATTTGATAATTAAATTTGATACTTAAGGACCGAAAACAAACTCCCCCAAGCTTACCTCTTGCTCGTCCCTGAGCAAGGATAGACTCAGCGATGGATCAGAAGTTGTTGCAATATCTTTAAAAATTGACGGTACACATGCTTTCAAATGAGTTCTCATCTCTGAGTTAGAGTAAACTATCAAGACTTAAAACTTACTTATTTTACCTTTCACCATGGGACTTGTAACTGTCACCTCTGTCTTGAGTGGTTAAAAGATAGAATAGTCTAGTCAAGTGCCATGTCTCTTATTCTTGATCAGCTATAGCTCTCGAGTTTTTGCAGATTTTCAAATAAAACTCAGAGATTCCTTGTATGACTCTCTCAGATCACTCTTTTGTGGTATTTCTGGATCCTTACCAAGGTAGTGATGGTATATGCCTTCTCTCAAAATATGTGGTATTTATGGTTTAAGGCATAGTGACATTGCCCTCTCTCTCACCCTACTCTAATAAGGCTTTTAATATCTGGAGCTCACAGGTGGGAGATAAAATATACATACTCATAAGACATGTATTATATAGTCAAACCATAGATCCAAAGAAACAAATCAATAAGTCAAATCAAGATGTGCATGTGTGGCGAATGAATGGTGTATGGTGATAATGGTGATAACAATGGTGAAAGTCTAATTCTACTTTTGCTCTTTTGAGGAGATACATACCTTCCTTGCTTTCTTGAAACTTTTTGAGGAGAATGAGATGCTCTTCTTTTTCTTTTCTCTCAGGTGGGTATCTTGTACCCCTAATTTGTAACACCCTAGGTGTTAAGCATGCACTTAGTCTTCTCAAAACATTCATAAACATTCTCATCAAGCATAGCATCACATGAGCATGTCATCCATCCAAAGTGTGATTTTATGTGCTTTATTCTATGTGATTTAAATGTGTTAAAAATATGATGCTTGCTACTAAAATTGTGAAATATTCAAATTAGGTTGAATTGTGTGTAAAAAGATTTAAGAGTATTTTTGTGCAATTTTTGGAGCCATAGAATTTGAGAAGTGGAATTTATACAAAAATCCCCAAAATGAATTTATTTGAAAACCTAGAACTAGTTTTAATCTGTAATTCAAATTCCATTTGGAATTTGGTCTTGCTTATTAAAACAAAGTTGTAGGGTTTTTGTTTTGGAACAACTTTGATTTTGGGAGAAAAGGGTGAAAGTGATTTTTAAATGGTCCAAATGAATTTAGAAAGAATTTGAGAAAAGAATTTCAAAAAAAAGAAAAGGGGACAGGCGCTGCTGGGCCGACCCGCCTCCCTTTCGGCCCAGCCAGCAGCCCGGCCTGCCTCCCCCTCCCCTCTCTCTCCCGCGCGCGGCGCCCGCCTTGCCCCATCCCGCGGCGGCCACGTGGCGGCCGTACGCCGGCGTTGGGCGCGCCGCGGCCGACCACCCCCTCCCCCTGGTCGAGACGCCGCCCCGCGCCCCCAGACCGCTCCCTCCATTCTGTCGCCCGCGCCTTCTCCCTCCTTCCTCCGTGCGCGTGCGCAGCCGCAGCAGCAGCAGCTCCGCCCGCGCCATTTCCGGAGAAAGCCCCGCCGCTCGCCGCCGGTCGCACCAGAGCTCCACCTCGACGTCAAGGACACCAGCGCACTCGCCGTCGCCGCGGTAAGCCCCTGCGTACGCTCTACCGAGGGGAGAAGCAGTCGTGCGCCGTGAATCGCTCGTCGGAGTTGCTCCGACCTCGCCGTAGAGCTCCGCCGCGACGGATCTTGCTGTATCCTGCCTCTTTTCGCTCGTTCTTTGGTGCGCTAGGTCGGTAGTGAGGTGAGGAAGCTCGGAGGGTTGTTTGCGCGCGCTCTACCGCACCAGAGCGGCCTAGCCACGGCGAGCAGCGCCACCGTGCCGCCATGCACGCTCGTCGGAGGTGTTCCGGTCATCCTCCGGCCGATCCAAGGGCACCGCTGGGTGCGCCTCGCTGCGGGGAGCACGCTGGTGCTCACCCCGTGGCCGGAGACCTCGCAGTCGGCGAGAGCCGGCCGGCCGAAGATCGGCCGGTGTGTTGCGTGGCTGACCCGTGGGGTCACGGCCCTGGATCCCACCTGTCAGTGCCTCTGCGGGTGTGGATCTGGGTGAGTTTAGTGTTTTTCAGCGGTTTTCTTAAATAAATATTTTCTAGAAATCGGTTTAAATCTTGTAAAATCTATATCTTGAGTTGTATGGTTCCAAAATTGGTGAAACAAATTTTGGTTTGCTCTCTGTTCTCAGATCTACAGTTTGATGTAATTGCATGTCATGTTTGAACACTTTTTCTGGACAAAAATAATTAATCTATGTTCTTGCTGAAATTGGAAAATGCATAGTAATTAAAATATGACTCAGAAAAATATGAAATTTGTTTTGCTGTCTCTGCATGTATGTTTAGTCACTGGGAAAATATTGCTACACATTATTTGGTGTATGAATGAATTTTTTGTGATTTAAATGCTTGCATGGCAGTGGTTTATGATTTTTAATAAATAATTGGATCATGCAATTAATCTGTAAATTTTTGTAGATGTTTCTCATGATACTAAGGGTGTGTTTGGTTGGGCTGTGACTTTTAGAAAAGCTACTGTGAGCTTTGAGCTTTTGAAAAGCTGCTGTGGGATGTGGGCTTTGAGAAACCCAAAAGTCATTTGGTTGGTCACTCATGGCTTTTGGAAAAAAACTGAACGAATCCCAAAAGTCAGTGAAAGCAGGGGGTGAGGTGCTTTTGGATTTGTACTACGAGAAAAGCTGCTTTTGGGCAAAAGCACTTGTGGCTTTTGGGCCCTTTGGTTGGCTTTTGGCTTTTACAAAAGCAAAAGCAGGTTCAAAAGCCCAACCAAAGGGACCCTAAGCAAATTATAAAAATATGAAATCTGGTGTTTGAAACTTATACCACAGTAGAGTATTTTTATTTGCCCTTAGGAATTAATCTTGTGATTTTTGTAGCTCAAAATAAGTATCCAAAAATTATGGAAAATTTATTGTGGACTTTATGTTTGACTGGTAGTCTCCTGTAATTTTTGTGGAATTTATTGATAAACAGAAATGCATGCTATTTTGATGGGTCTAAAAATGAATAAAGAGAATATGAATTGTTATATATGGTTTAAATAGAATAAAAGGGGTTTGGTGTATCTTTGAAGCATCTTGTGAGTTTGCTGGTTACACTTGAGGATAATTTGTAGAAAAGAAGGAATTAGATGTTTACATGCTCTTGTATGACGTTGACTACCGTGTAGATGACCATCTAAACCATCTATGCATCATGTCATAGTCATGTGGTTTTCTCTCACATGAGCATTGCACCCCGGGCATCTCGCACTCCACTCATGAGCACACATGCATCATACAGGCTCGCAGGAGAACGAGGTGGGACCCGAGGAGCAGGAAGAAGCACAGGAGTAGGAACATCTGGGAGTGTCGGAACCCGGAGAGGAGCAACAGGAGTGCCCGGATCATAAGCTGAGCACGTTCGAGAAAGGCAAGCCCCGGAGCATTCTAAGCCTCCATATTCTCGCTAACTTAAATAATACATTATGCTCGTTCTACTATGTTGCATTTAAGTGGTAGGAATCGCTTGACACCATTAGTGCATATGCACTCCTTGCTATCACTACTCATTGATCTACCTTGTCCTATGTAGATAGGCACGGAGTCTATGCTTAGCCTGCTTAGTACGGTAGAAGTCGGGTGATTTCCTGTCACCTGCGAGATATAGGTGGATACCTACTTGATTAAGCAGTGATTGTTTTGGTAGAGAATAACCAAGTGTGGAATGGAATTGGAGACCGGGCAGGGTCTTATGGTGGGTTGACTATAGTGCCCCTGCCTGTGTCGATTAAGGACCGATCGTTGACGGCCCTCTTGTCATGTTGAACGCATGCCCCACACTTAGCTGGAAGGATAAGTCGTTCCGACCGCGAAGCCTGATCACTATCCGGGCCGGGAATTGGCCCAATGTACGCGCTGTATTGGTGATGGTTGAGGAGAACGACGAGGGCGCGGCGCGCAACCTTGGTATACCTTGGATACCTCGGTCGCCGGAACAGTCCTCGGGTACGGGCGGTGCCTGTCGAACCCGCGAATTGGTCCTGGATAGTGCAACACGGTGATCTGTAGCTCACTTGATCAGTGAGTGTGGTTTGTGTGGGGAATAACTCGCCAGCTGGTTAGAAATCGATTTGAATCGCCATCGCTCCTGGATAGTGAGCACTTGACATGAGCCCTGTCCTTGTAGTAAGGACTATGGAACACTTGGGTTATATGACAAATAATTGCATGGATGCTATGATGAGGCACAATCATATTATTATATTTGTTTGTCTTAGTGCAGGTGCAAACCTAGATAATAGGTAATGATACTTTCAACTTGAGCTCGTGCTTTTATGCAAAAGGTCGTCGGCTACCCCCACTATATAGCCTTCATGATTTTTGAAGAGTCTTTATTTTTGAGTTTATGACGAGTAAGTTTAGTTGAGTACATTCTCGTACTCAGGGTTCTATTCCCATGTTGTTTTGGAGATGGTCAAATATACTATGGTTATCGCATCCTCTGCCTGTACCCTGCTATGGGTGATGACTAGACCAAGGGCGATGGTCATTCCATCTTCTCTTTTGCTTTTGTGGGAATGACCAAAACTATGGCACTGTATCAAACTAAGTGTGTGTGTTATTTTCAACTATGAAGCTTCCGCTACTTGTGAACTTGGTTTGTAATAACTTTAAGCACTCCGATGTTTTTGATGGATATTTTCGAACTGGATGTAACTGTGGATGGTGACCGCTGAACTTATTACGATCTTGGCTGTGTGTACGATATGTGGTTTGAAATCCTTCGAGATTTCACGGAATACTGGGATTATATGGGCTTAAGCTGGATGGTTTGACTATGCAAATGGACGCTATTAGGCTTAATCTCTTATAATTTGGGCGGTTCTGTTACATAATTCTACTGTCGGACACTTGTCCATTTTTACCTCTCGTCTCACTTTTTCTTTTCTTTCAAGGTTCCAGGCACATGCCCCTTTTTATTTCCTCGTATCTTTTTTTTCTTTTTTTTATTAGAGCACTCATCTCTTGAGATAATATCGCAAGTGGTAGTAACAAGATAACTTGAGCATTTATTTCATAGGGAAAAACAGAAATATTTTTTGGCTATTCTCTCCCGGATTAGGAGTAGAATATTTTTGGGTGGTTCTGGAGATGGAAATGGATGGATATATGTGGATGGTACTTCTAGAGTAGAAGTAGCATGTGTGAGTGAACGTGCAAGTGAAATTTGATTTAACCACATAACAAGCTCCTAAGGGTCTACACAGCTTGACCACACTCAATGCTCATAAGCAGTAAATAGTAAATGTGTGGCTCAAAGTCTAACAAGCTTGTATATATGGCTATGGTAGGAATTTGTTGACACCGTTTTTGGACACGTACCTAGGTTTGGTAGAGTGTAGATCAGCAAGATAGGGCAACAGTAACTGGTCTATGTTGGGTATTCTTAACACCACTACCAAAAGTAGACTTAGTTTTCTAATTCTGATAACGGTGCCAAAATTGCCAAACCTATCCCTCACACCACTTAAGCCAAGTTGTCATCCCCAGCATGACATGAGAGACGCGGTATTGAAATATGCAATTGCTCTTCTAAATAAATAATGAATGGGATCTGCAAGCGCACAGATTAATACCGATGTAGCATTTTAACCGGGAAGTATTCCAGGTATCGTTATTTATATTTTTACCACTGGGAAGGGATTAGCAATCATCAATATTGATTACAGAATAAAATATGAGATTGAGTATCTATCATGGCATGTATAATTGAGAACATTGTATCTAATTCTTTCATACAGGGATAAGTGTCACATAAAGTATATATAAAGTAATGAATAGTGACAAAGATAATTAATCTGATCATAATTAGCCACATAATAAATATGATAAGCACCTCAATTAGATACTCTAGAAAGTCATTAGCATGTATTAGAACGAACTACAAGAATATTTCCTAAGTTATTCTCAACTATATAGTCTAGCATTATCATAATTAGTGCAAGCATACTTAGCAATCATTGCGAGACAAGACTACGCCCATGCATAGTGATATTAGCAAGGTAAATGAGAAACATAACAATCACTCCCCTGTAATAATATTGCTCTGCCAGCCCAATACACAAGAGGGGGACTATATAAGAATCAATGAAGCTGTCACTATCACGAACTACCCCACGATCTGGCATATTGGGTACAATCGCAGATAAATACGGTATAAGCACCACGCCTACACAATATCTATCATTTACCCATGGATCCGATGGATAAACGCTATACGATCCTAAGCATGTATATAGATCCAATCTAACTAAGCCAAGTACATAACTATGATAAACTAAGAACAATATAATCTTGAATATAAACAAGTAGAGCAAAGTCATAAGCAATATATTGAAGTAGAACAAAGTCATATTCATAATATTGAAGAACAAAGATGATTAGAAAGCAATTAGAAGCACAATTAGAGAATTACCAAGAATCCTCTTGACAGATCCGGAAACCAATCGAAGATTGACTCCTAGTTCTAATCCTATGTAGCTATGCTAATCTAGATGTCTAATTGATGTGGTGGCTCTAATCTTGATCACAAGCTTCTTCTCCCTTGAGGAACAATGAATTAGGGTTGAGAGGCTCTCTCCTCCACGGGCCAGGGGGTCTGGTTTTATAGTCCCTTCAAGTGAATATGGGTCGTTGGATCAAACCGACATTGATTGAACGGTTATCCTTGATCCTTTAGGTCGGTGGAGCGTCGTGTGCGAAAAGAGTCCCGATTGGGCTCGGTAGGAGGGCGGGTGCCTAGGGCAACTAGGCGGGCGCCCAGTCCCTTGCCTCGTTCGGCCTCCGCTTCCTTCCCGTGGCTTCTGGAGTCTTCTAGATGTAAGATAATTGCACGACACGTTAATATCTCTATGTAATCCTGACGTGTGGGCCTTTCTTCCATATTTCCTGATAACCCCCTGCAGAAATAGACAAACACCAAAACTCGTGGAATTCTGTCACATAAAACCCTAAGTCTATATGTTGATTTCATTTGGATCCTTTTCTTTGTTTATTTGATAATTAAATTTGATACTTAAGGACCGTCAACAAACTCCCCCAAGCTTACCTCTCGCTCGTCCCTGAGCAAAGATAGATTAGAAGTTGCTGCAATACTTTAAAAATTGACGGTACACAAGCTTTTAAATAAAGATCTCATCTCTGAGTTAGAGTAAACTGTCAAGACTCAAAACTTACTTACTTTACCTTTCACCATGGGACTTGTAACCGTCACTTCTTTCTTGAGTGGTTAAAAGATAGAACAGTCTAGTTAAGTGCCATGTCTCTTATTCTTGATCAGCTATAGCTCTGGAGTTTTTGCAGATTTTCAAATAAAACTTAGAGATTCCTTTTATGATTCTCTCATATCTCTCTTTTGTGGTATTTCTGGATCCTTACCAAGGCAGTGATGGTATATGCCTTCTCTTAATATATGTGGTATTTGTGGTATGAAGCATAATGACATTGCTTTCTCTCTCACCCTACTCTAATAAGGCTTTAATATCTGGAGCTCATAGGTGGGAGATAAAGTATACATACTTACAAGACATTTATTGTATAGTCAAACCATGGATCCAAAGAAACAAATCAATAAGTCAAATCAAGATGTGCATGTGTGGCGAATGAATGGTGTATGGTGATGATGGTGGTAACAATGGTGAAAGTCTAATTCTACTTTTGCTCTTTTGAGAGGATACATACCTTTCTTGCTTTTTGAAACTTTATGAGGAGAATGAGATGCTCTATCTTTTTCTTTTCTCTCAGGTGGATATCTTGTACCCCTAATTCTACCATCGGACACATGTCCATTTTTACCTCTCATCTCACTTTTTCTTTTCTTTCGAGGTTCCGGGCACTTGCCCCTTCATATTTCCTCGTATCTCTTTTTTTTCTTTTTTTTCTAGGCACTCATCTCTTGAGATAATATAGCAAGTGGTAGTAACAAGATAACTTGAGCATTTATTTCACAGGGAAAAATCAGAAATATTTTTGGCTATTCTCTCCCGGATTAGGAGTAGAATATTTTTAGGTGATTCTGGAGATGGAAATGAGTGGATATATGTGGATGGTACTTCCAGAGTAGAAGTAGCATGTGTGGGTGAACGTGCAAGTGAATCTTGATTTAACCACATGACAAGCTCCTAAGGGTCTACACAGCTTGACCACACTCAATGCTCATAAGCAGTATATAGTAAATGTGTGGCTCAAAGTCTAGCAAGCATGTATATATGGCTGTGGTAGGAATTTAAAACTTTCATCATACAGGAACTCATCATGCAATATTTTAAAGATTTTCAAAGATAAAATTCTCCAGAATTCTAGCATCTCTAGGAACAGATAAATAGCAGCTCTACCTTCCCGTATCGTATCCGTTAACAACTTAGACTTTAGATCAAGTTTTCATCCCACAAGTTTAGGTCTAGAGCAAGATTTAAATTATAACAGTTATATCTAAATGTGAGAGAGAACTTAAAATGTGCAAATTAGGAAGAGCAACTGTTGACACTTGCTAACACCACTTGAATACTAGGTTGTCATCCCCAGCATGGCACTAGAGTGTACTATGGTATTTATCGGCACACAGATAATCCGCAAGCGCACGGATACCGTTGAAGCTTTTACCCGGTTAAAGGTTTTATCGTATCCACAGGGAAACAGGAGAACTGATCTATGCTCTAACTTAACCAAGATAAGTAAATAAGTGTAAATAGGAAAGATGGTAGAATCGAATAAGAACAATATTAAAGGTAAGATAACAGTGAGTGATAATATGGGAATAGAGAATAGAGCAATTATAGTATATGGGCGATGGTAGCAGAATAGAGAGGATAACTATGGTTTCTCTACTTCAAAGGGGTATGTCTATGTCTGGGACGAACCACGTGATAAGAAGTACACCACAAAGGATGCTTATCCTTAGGCCGATAAACCATACCCGTCCTGCTAACGAGAGGTGGACTACAGAGGACCAACGTAACTGTCACCTACGCGGCCTACCACACGATCCAGCTAGACAGGGGATATCCACAAGTAATCTAGATCTAAGCACCTCGCTTACACCTATACTACAACTCTCACCTATAGCGTCCTATAGATTAAAGTACTCAAAAGAGTTGTGAACCAGAATATACATAATTAGAAATTGCATAATGAATTAGAAGTAGATTACCAGAGTCATCCCATGAGCAAGCTTGATTAGAGCTTGATCATGACGAAGTACAACCGGAGGAAGAACTGACAGGCCGGCCTCTCCTCTAATCCTCCTTCGCTCTCCATCTTGCTACTATCTAGATCTACTCTAGTTTAGAGAAGAGAGGAGAGCTCTCATCTCTAAACCCTAGCTTTTGCTCTGTCTATGAATAATGAATAATGATCAAGGGGTGCCTCCTCCAGGGGCTAGGGGGTCTAGTTTTATAGTCCCTTCAAGTGAACCTGGGCCGTCAGATCAAACCGACATAGATTGAACGGTTATCCTTGATCCTTTAGGTCGGTGGAGATCTCCCGAGAAACAGAGTCCTAATTGGCCTCCAGAGGTGGGCGGGCGCCCTGCCTCTAGCCCTGTTCGGCCTCCGCTTCCTTCCCGTGGCTTCTGGAGTCTTCTAGATGTAAGATAATTGCGCGACACCTTAATATCTCTATGTAATCCTGACGTGTAGGCCTTTCTTCCATATTTCCTGATAACCCCTTGCAGAAATAGACAAACACCAAAACTCGTGGAATTCTGTCACATAAAACCCTAAGTCTAGATGTTGATTTCATTTGGATCCTTTTATTTGTTTATTTGATAATTAAATTTGATACTTAAGGACCGTCAACAAACTCCCCCAAGCTTACCTCTTGCTCGTCCCTGAGCAAGGATAGACTCAGCAATGGATCAGAAGTTGTTGCAATATCTTAAAAATTTGTCGGTACACATGCTTTTAAAAAAGATCTCATCTCTGAGTTAGAGTAAACTGTCAAGAACTAAAACTTACTTACTTTACCTTTCACCATGGGACTTGTAACCGTCACTTCTGTCTTGAGTAGTTAAAAGATAGAACAGTCTAGCCAAGTGCCATGTCTCTTATTCTTGATCAGCTATAGCTCTGAAGTTTTTGCAGATTTTCAAATAAAACTCAGAGATTCCTTGTATGACTCTCTAAATCTCTCTTTTGTGGTATTTCTGGATCCTTACCAAGGCAGTGATGGTATATGCCTTCTCTCAAGATATGTGGTATTTGTGGTATAAGACATAGTGACATTGCCTTCTCTCTCACCCTACTCTAATAAGGCTTTAATATCTGGAGCTCATAGGTGGGAGACAGCTAATACATACTTACAAGATATTTATTGCATAGTCAAACCATGGATCCAGAGAAACAAGTCAATAAGTCAAATCAAGATGTGCATGTGTGGTGAATGAATGGTGTATGGTGATGATGGTGATAACAATGGTGAAAGTCTAATTCTACTTTTGCTCTTTTGAGGGGTTACATACCTTCCTTGCTTTTTGAAACTTTATGAGGATAATGAGATGCTCTATCTTTCATTTTTTTCTTTCCTCTCAGGTGGGTATCCTGTACCCCTAATTCTACTGTCGGACACTTGTCCATTTTTACCTCTCGTCTCACTCTTTTTCTTTTCTTTCGAGGTTCCGGGCACTTGCCCCTTTTTATTTCCTTGTATATATTTTTTTCTCCTCTTTTTTTTTAGAGCACTCATCTCATGAGATAATATAGCAAGTGGTAGTAACAAGATAACTCGAGCATTTATTTCACACGAAAAAACAGGAATGGGATAATGTTTTTGGCTATTCTCTCCCGGATAGGAGTAGAATAATTTTAGGTGAATCTGGAGATGGAAATGGGTGGATATATGTGGATGGTACTTCCGAAGTAGAAGTAGCATATATGAGTGAATGTGCAAGTGAAATCTTGATTTAACCACATGACAAGCTCCTAAGGGTCTACACAGCTTGACCACACTCAATGCTCATAAGCAGTAAATAATAAATGTGTGGCTCAAAGTCTAGCAAGCATGTATACATGGCTGTGGTAGGAATTTAAACTTTCATCATACAGGAACTCATCATGCAATATTTTAAAGATTTTTCAAAGATAAAATTCTCCAGAATTCTAGCATCTCTAGGAACAGATAACCAGCAGCTCAACCTTCCCATATCATATCCGTTAACAACTTAGATTTCAGATCAAGTTTTTATCCCACAAGTTTAGATCTAGAGCAAGCTTTAAATTATAACAGTTATGTCTAAACTTGAGAGAGAACTTCAAATTTGCAAATTAGGCAGAGCAACTATTCATCATATCCATGCTAGAGTTTTATTATTAAGATTCAGATTAGCATAGCCACTTTATTTATTTATTAAACACACTAAGCAAAAGATATATATATAAGCACAAAATCTTTATTTGGTTTTTCATAGTTTATGTATTTTAATATTCTAATATAATATAAGTATAAAGATAGGTAGAAATACTTAGCGAGATAAATGGGGGTGCTCTCCCCCAAGCTGAATTTTGACGTAATTTCTCTTGATGTAGCTAGCAGGTGGCAGAGGTGTATTTGAAAGTCAACAGCATTCTGACAGCGATTAGAATGTCCTCCGTCTGCTAGTCATCTTGATTCTTAAATTCTGTGGAGCTCAAATAGACAACAAAGCTTGTGGAACTAATTAAGTGTTAGCATAAATATCTAGCCTTCATCATGTTGAGCTTCCTCAATAAATATTACTCCCTGTTTTTATATTTTTATTTTATAAAGCAGAAAAGAAATATTTATTTTATTTTTATGCCACCACAGTGAAGGTACTTATGGGTTTTATGCCACTCGTATACATGGGGCTTAGTATTTTTTAACATTTTTATTTTCTTTTCAAGATAGCATGATTAACTAATAATCTATTTAAGGAAAGTAAATAATTAAAGGGAAAAAGCAATGCAGAAAGGATAAATATGGATAACTACTGATCTTACCTTTCGGCGAGGGTTCAATGTTTTAAGTCTTCTTAACAAGACTTCTCACCGTGTTCATTCTTCAGGTGCGTCATTTGATTCAGGTGCGGACCTTGACGTCTGCACCTCTTGATACGGTGTCACCCATGTTCTTCGTTTGGCCAGCAGTTCGAAGTGCGGTGTTGGTAGTAACCTGCTCAGTGTGTTTGTGCTCGTAGATCCAGGTCCTTCACTTGGTAGAGTCTGAGAGTTATAAAACTCCTCCGTATTTTGCTCAAAGTGTACCTGCTCATAGAGACAAGGCAGAGATCAAGTGCATCGGTCCTGTTGGTGGAAAACACCAACAGAACCTAAAGTGTATTTGTTCTTCTCTAACCCTAAGCATAGTGAGCAAAACAAAGTTGATGGATGAAAAGTTCATGAGTGTAGCACTTATAACATTTGTCAGATCAGATCGCTCAACCTTATGGAAAGATAATCTATCTATGTATATGTCTTTTTCTTTATATCTCTCAATGACTGAATGTGTTACATTTTAGCTCATGTGGGATCATGTAGGTAGTACTAAGAACAAGGATTAAAGGACTAAACATGTTGAATCAGTTGGGTTGGTTAATCTAGAGTTGTAAATCATACATGTTTGTCTCTTTTATTTATATGAACGCTAGAACCAAGGAGAAGCTTATAAAAGGGATAGTCAAGTACCTTAAGATGTTACCTTGCTTGAAGAGTGATGGTACAGTATCACCTTGTGGAAGCTTTCCTTTCTTAGCGGTTGTGCATCGTGTTTGTGGCACCCTCCATGGATCATCTCTCCATGATGAATGAGCTATGTCCTTCTTGTGCAAATTGTTAAACTTCATGTGTCACTCTCTTCGTCTCTGATGTGAGTTTATCTCAGGACTTCCCAAATCGATAGTGAAATTTTTTTCTGCAGGGGTTAGTCTGACAAAAATATACCAATGTCTACAAAAGCAGTTTTTAGTTCAATAACCAAACTACACTCCATGTCTAATCAGATTAAGGAAGGCTGTTTAACCTAAGCACCATGCTTAATTTAAAAGCCAATAGAAGTATGTGCAGTACTTCCAAACTAACACTTACTAGTAAATAGACAAAGGTGACATGACAGCATTTATAGAGATCTACTCAAGTAGAGATGAAGTAGTGTGATTAGTACTTAACAAATTGAGCATGTCTCAAAGGTAGGGACAACCAACATAGTAACATGGCAAAGGATGGTTTTATGTAAAGTACTCCCCCAAGCTTGAATTTTGCAAAATTCAAGTTTGGATTTAATTCAATGTTGTATGATGATTGGTTGGACATACCATGTGCTTGTTATTCATCCGATCTTCTTGCTCCAATCCTGAAAAAGGTTAGTGACAAGAATACCCGAAGGAATATTTTTACAATTATCCTTATATGCTCAATACACAAGGTAATGTTAAAAGCTCATGTTACAATTTGATCAGTGCTTATTTTAGGACACTAAGCTTGTCCTTGGGAAACCATCAATTTATGTCGGTGAAGTGGTTTCCCTTCCAACGCTGACCTATATCAAGATCAACTCAACGAGATCTGCAATATTTATTATAGACATATGCATCGACAACTGCCCTTTTAAAGTTTTTATAAATAGAAAGGAAGAGGGGGTTGGATATCTCAAGTGTGGTGATGTCGGAGAGACCAATAGATTGGGAAGATGTTGCATATGAGCATGGAGTAAACGAAGTGGCTATGAAATAAATTCCATGCTCATTAATGTTATCTTCGTCTCCAATCTGAATGTTCGGAGTTTCTCTTGGATTGGTCTCACTTATGTCCTCTTCTATAGTTGGATGAATCCCATCTTCAAAGGGAGTCAAGAACTCACCATTTGAAATTGAACCAAAGTCAGAATTCATTAAGGCTTCTTCCTTATCTATCCATTCTACACATTCTATCCATTTAGAACTTGTGATCGGGAAAGGGGAGGTGTTAGAATTTTCAATATGGCTTAGCTCTCCTTCACTTGATATGTCATCCTCGACTTCTTCATAACAGGAACCAGGACATTCTCTAAGAGAACCATTATTGCGAGGATTTGAATTATCCCTGCTTAAAGGTCTCTTATGGAACCAGAAGTCTAAACCATCAGTATCTGAAAGATTTAAGGTCGGAATTCCTTCCTCCCTTGGAGAATTTTGGGGTATTGATGCTTTAGGATCGATAGCTAAAGTTTGGAATTGAAGTGGTTGTGATCTGGCTATCGAAACTTCTTCTTCTTGTCTAGGAACTGGTTCTTTCTCTTTCTCAGGGATATAAAAGCTAGGAGACTTTCCGCTCATTAAATCAATCAAATTCCAAGCTTCACTAGCGGATAGGTGGTGGAAAGATCCTCCAGAGGCCGCATGAAGGGTTTGCTTATTTTTCCCACTAAGGCCCTCAAAAAAGTGGATTAGAAGAACATCTTTTGGAATAGAAAGCTTTGGGCCAGTGAGGGTAAGGTTAATGAAGCGGTCCCATGATTTGCCAAGAGATTCTTCTTCCAGTTGTCTAAAAGAAAGAATCTCACGCCGAAGTTCCGCCACTTTGGAGATTGGAAAATATTTAGAAAGAAAACTACTATATAACTCCTTCCAATCTCCATGAACACTCCCTATTTTGAGTTTGTACCAATGTCTAGCATTTCCCGTTAAAGAGAACGGAAAGAGCTTCCATTTGAGGGTCTCATCAGACATTCCTTCTATGCGAAGGAGGTCCTTCCAATCTCCATGAACACTCCCTACTTTGAGTTTATACCAATGTCTAGCTTTTCCTGTTAAAGAGAATGAAAAGAGCTTCCATTTAAGGGTCTCATCGGGCATGCCTTCTATGCGAAGGGGGTCACAGACTCGATAGAACTCTCTTAGGTGTGTGTATGGGTTTTCCTCACCTTCTCCTGAGAAAGGTTGTTTTTGAACAAATTCTATGTATTCGGGGTCTATCTCAAAACTAGATGCTATGATAGGCTTTGAAGATTTTGGTGGTTCGAGATGTGTGCCCATAGGTCTATGAAATTCATAGATAGACATGTTTGAATTCATGATAGACCAGAGATCAAGGATTAGATAAGAAGAAAGAATAGTAGAGATAAGGCAAAGGATAAAAAGAAAATATATTTTTTTATTATTTTTTTAGAAAATGATTAAGCTAGTTCGTAGTCAACTCAGCAACCGTTTCCCCGGCAACGGCACCAAAAAATGCTTGTTGACACTTGCTAACACCACTTGAATACTAGGTTGTCATCCCCAGCATGGCACTAGAGTGTACTATGGTATTTATACGCACACAGATAATCCGCAAGCGCACGGATACCGTTGAAGCTTTTACCTGGTTAAAGGTTTTATCATATCCACAGGGAAACAGGAGAACTGATCTACGCTCTAACTTAACCAAGATAAGTAAATAAGTGTAAATAGGAAAGATGGTAGAATCGAATAAGAACAATATTAAAGGTAAGATAATAGTGAGTGATAATATGGGAATAGAGAATAGAGCAATTATAGTATATGGGCGATGGTAGCAGAATAGAGAGGATAACTATGGTTTCTCTACTTCAAAGGGGTATGTCTATGTCTGGGACGAACCACGTGATAAGAGTACACCACAAATGATGCTTATCCTTAGGCCGATAAACCCTACCCGTCCTGCTAACGAGAGGTGGACTCCAGAGGACCAACGTAACTGTCACCTACGCGGCCTACCACACGATCCAGCTAGACAGGGGATATCCAAAAGTAATCTAGATCTAAGCACCTCGCTTACACCTATACTACAACTCTCACCTATAGCGTCCTATAGATTAAAGTACTCAAAAGAGTTGTGAACCAGAACATACATGATTAGTAATTGCATAATGAATTAGAAGTAGATTACCAGAGTCATCCCATGAGCAAGCTTGATTAGAGCTTGATCATGACGAAGTACAACCGGAGGAAGAACCGACAGGCTGGCCTCTCCTCTAATCCTCCTTCGCTCTCCATCTTGCTACTATCTAGATCTACTCTAGTTTAGAGAAGAGAGGAGAGCTCTCATCTCTAAACCCTAGCTTTTGCTCTGTCTATGAATAATGAATAATGATCAAGGGGTGCCTCCTCCAGGGGCCAGGGGTCTGATTTTATAGTCCCTTCAAGTGAACCTGGGCCGTCAGATCAAACCAACATAGATTGAACGGTTATCCTTGATCCTTTAGGTCGGTGGAGATCTCCCAAGAAATAGAGTCCTGATTGGCCTCCAGAGGTGGGCGGGCGCCCAGGGCAGGAGGGCGGGCGCCCTGCCTATGGCCCCGTTCGGCCTCCGCTTCCTTCCTGTGGCTTCTGGAGTCTTCTAGATGTAAGATAATTGCGCGGCACGTTAATATCTCTATTTAATCCCGACGTGTAGGCCTTTCTTCTGTATTTCCTGATAACCCCCTGCAGAAATAGACAAACACCAAAACTCGTGGAATTCTGTCAGATAAAACCCTAAGTCTAGATGTTGATTTCATTTGGATCCTTTTCTTTGTTTATTTGATAATTAAATTTGATACTTAAGGACCGTCAACAGCAACTATTCATCATATCCATGCTAGAGTTTTATTTAGATACAGATTAGCATAGCCACTTTATTTATTTATTAAACACACTAAGCAAAAGATATATATATAAGCACAAAATCTTTATTTGGTTTTTCCTGGCTTATGTATATTTATATTCTAATATAAGTGTAAAGATAGATAGAAATACTTATCGGGATAAATGGGGGTGCTCTCCCCCAAGCTGAATTTTGACGTAATTTCCCTTGATATAGCTAGCAGGTGGCAGAGGTGTATTTGAAAGTCAGCAGCATTCTGACAGCGATTAGAATATCCTCTGTCTGCTAGTCTTCTTGATTCTTAAATTCTGTGGAGCTCAAATAGACAACAAAGCTTGTGGAACTGGTTAAGTGTTAGCATAAATATCTAGCCTTTATCATGTTGAGACTCCTCAATAAATATTACTTCCTATTTTTATATTTTTGTTTTATAACATAGAAAAATATTTATTTTATTTTTATACCACCATAGTGAATGTACTTATGGGTTTCATGCCACTCGTATACTCACATGGGGCTTACTAGTTTTTAACATTTTTATTTTCTTTTTAAGATAGTATGAACTTAATTAACTAAGTAGACTATTTGAAATAATTGAAAGGGAAAGGATAACTACCAAGTTTACCCCTTGGCAAGGCGTTCGGTGTTTTTAAGTCCTCCGAACGGGACTCTCTGTTTTCTCAATTGTCCTGGGATTCGTTGGGTGGCGTAGTCGGTACTTCTGGCTGTGCCTCCTCTTCATGTATAGTTATCTTCTCTTTCCATACCTGGCTCGGTGCTACGGTCTCTTCTTGATAATTCTGTTTAAACTGTACGTCTTCTGACCTTACCACTTCTCCTTCATAGTCTGCCCATCCATCCTTGATGATTTCCCTCCTCTGGTTGCGGTTGCGTTGTTTTCTTACCTGCTTAGATTCTTCGACGATGTAGTTAGGGTCAGTAAAATATCAGCGTACCTTCTCTGAGGGGAAGTGCATATGGACTTCTCCGGTTCCAATGTAGATAATTGCTTAAACGGTTCTGAGGAACGGTCTTCCAAGGATGATGGGTGGATCGTACTTGTCTTCTCCCATGTCAACAACCTGAAAGTCTGTGTAGACAAAATGATCGTCTATTTTGACTGGGACATCAGTTACTGTTCCTTTAACTTCTCGAAACATCTGATCTGCCATCTGGAGCTGAATGTATGTTGGTTTCAGGGGCATGGTTCCGAACAAGAGCCGATAGGTGACTGTGGCCATTATGTTGACGCTCGATCCAGTGTCGCACGTCGTCTTGTAGAAGTTATATCCATTTATTGAGCAATAGATGCTTGGCATTCCTGGGTCATCCTTCTTGGTCAAAAACGGTGACTTAAGTTGGTGATCTTGGCCTCCATGTACTGCAGTGACCATCTTAGCTGACTCGGTCCACACTTACTTGTTCCTGTTCGTCCTGTTGGTCCTCTTCCTTGATTCACGTCTGGATTGATCTGGGATTTGTGTAGTCGTGTTCTTGAAGAAAAATGTCTCCTTCCTCCCTTTGATGTAGAAACTGATCTTGGCAGCACTGACGTAGATGATAGCACCCGAGGTGTTTAAGAATGGCCTCCCTAAGATGATGGGTGCTCTCTCATCATTACCGGTCTCTATCACCACGAAGTCTGCTAGGGCATATAAGGTACCAACTCGGACGCAAAGATTCTTCAATATTCCTTTTGGAAAACTTATCGTCTGATCTACAAACTGCAAACACATGGTTGTTTCTAATAAAGGATATGTAAAAAATTTTTCATAGAGTACCCTGGGTATAATGTTGACGCTGGAGCCAAAGTCGCAGAGTGCTTCTGGGACGTCCACCATGCCGATGGAGGTCGGAATGACGGGGCGTCCTGGATCGCCTCTCTTGACCGGCAGAAGGTCAGTAGTGAATTCAGTGACGGGGTTACTCCAATTATTACCTGCATCAAACATGTCTACAAGATTTGTAGATTCTAATCCTTCCAGTTGTGATGGTATACCGGGGTTAGTAGCAGGAACAGCAGCAGCTATTTGATTTAATTGAGATTCAATCATTTTATTAAAGCTAATTTGATTCTTGATGGCACTAGAGAAATTATCCATTCTATTATTTATATTTTCTAGCATTTTATCATTAGATGCCAATTTCTTAGATAGGTTATCCATTAGCTTCCCTTGATTAGACACTAACTCTCTCAGAGGTATAAAATTATTATTATTGTTGTAAGCATTGTTACCTTGATAATTACCTGAGTAGTTAGGCCTCTGTTGATTCCAACCTTGATTTTGTTGAGGACGGTTGTAGTACTTGTTGTTGTTGTTGTTGTTGTTGATGATGTAGTTCACATCCTCAACCATCTCAGGGCAGTGATTGCCTGAGTGTCCAGTATCTCCACACTCCTCACAAGTCATGTGAGAGTCATAGATGTGCATAACTTCTTTCTTATCTCCAGCTCTATCGTCGAGCTTCTTCATGAGCAGGTCTAGCTTTGCAGACAACATGTCTACCTCCTTGAGCTGATGCATACCTCCACCTCTCTTGCGTGTCTGGGTCCTCTCATCATTCCAGCCTTGGTTGGACGCCATCTTCTCCACAAGAGCTGTGGCTTGTGGTATAGTAAGTGATAAGAATGCTCCTCCAGCTGCAGCATCCATGGTTTCTCGGGCACTGTTGCCGAGTCCATGATAAAACGTCTGCATCAGTAGCCAACTCTCCATTCCATGATGGGGACATTCTAGGATGTAGTCTTGAAAGCGCTCCCATGCTTCTGGAACAGATTCATCATTTTGTTGCTGAAAACTTGTAATCTTCCCACGGAGAGCATTGGTCTTGCCCATGGGATGGAATTTAGCTAGGAAGTTTGTGGAGCAGAGTGCCCACGTAGTATTCTTCTCCTTTGTAGCGTAGAACCACTGCTTCGCTCTTCCTAACAGTGAGAATGGGAAGTGGCGAAGTAGTATAGCATCTCTGGAGACTCCTGATATGGTAAATGTGCTGCATATCTCCAGGAAGTGTTGGAGATGAGCACTAGCATCTTCGTGTGCCTTCACACAGAACTGGTTGGATTGCACCATGTTGATAAGTCCAGGCTTGAGCTCAAAGTTGCCATCGATCTCTGCAGCAGGTCCAGTGCGGATGTTGTCCGTAGTGGGAGCTGAGAACTCGTGGATCGATTTGTTCGCCATGGCTTCGAACTCTGAAGACAAGTTCCGATGATCTTCTTGATTGGATGAAGCTTCTTGCTGAAGTGTTGATGATCTCTTCTTGAGCTTGGCTCTTGTTTTCCTGAATAATGCTTCGGGATTGTCAACAAAATTTCCTGGAAGATGTCTTCTACTCATACATTCCCCTGCATAAGATAAAATGGAAAAATATCGGGGTAAAACTATATGAGAGAATAGATAAGCTCAATCATATTAGTGATGCAAATGATAACTCGAAAATCCTTTATTCATTCTTGGTTAGTAGTCAACCTTCCCCGCCAACGGCGCCAAAAATGCTTATTGGGTATTCTTAACATCACTACCAAACGTAGACTTAGTTTTCTAATTCTGATAACGGTGCCAAAAATGCCAAACCTAACCCTCACACCACTTAAGCCAAGTTTTCATCCCCAACATGACATGAGAGACGTGGTATTGAAATATGCAATTGCTCTTCTAAATAAATAATGAATGGGATCTGCAAGCGCACGGATTAATAACGATGTAGCATTTTAACCGGGAAGTATTCCAGGTATCGTTATTTATATTTTTACAGCTGGGAAGGGATTAGCAATCATCAATATTGATTACAGAATAGAATATGAGATTGAGTATCTATCATTGCATGTATAATTGAGAACATTGTATCTAATTCTTTCATATAGGGATAAGTGTCACATAAAGGATATATAAAGTAATGAATAGTGACAAAGTTAATTAATCTGATCATAACTAGCCACATAATAAATATGATAAGCACCTTAATTAGATACTCTAGAAAGTCATTAGCATGGTATTAGAACGAACTACAAGAATATTTCCTAAGTTATTCTCAACTACATAGTCTAGCATTATCATAATTAGTGCAAGCATACTTAGCAATCATTGTGAGACAAGACTACGCCCATGCATAGTGATATTAGCAAGCTAAATGAGAAACATAGCAATCACTCCCCTGTAATAATATTGCTCTGCTAGCCCAATACACGAGAGGGGGACTATATAAGAATCAATGAAGCTGTCACTATCATGAACTACCCAACGATCTGGCATATTGGGTACAATCGCAGATAAATACGGTATAAGCACCACGCCTACACAATATCTATCATTTACCCATGGATCCGATGGATAAACGCTATACGATCCTAAGCATGTATATAGATCCAATCTAACTAAGCCAAGTACATAACTATGATAAACTAAGAACAATATAATTTTGAATATAAACAAGTAGAGCAAAGTCATAAGCAATATATTGAAGTAGAACAAAGTCATATTCATAATATTGAAGAAAAAAGATGATTAGAAAGCAATTAGAAGCACAATGAGAGAATTACCAAGAATCCTCTTGACAGATCCGGAAACCAATCGAAGATTGGCTCCTTCTAGTTCTAATCCTATGTAGCTATGCTAATCTAGATGTCTAATTGATGTGGTGGCTCTAATCTTGATCAGAGGCTTCTTCTCTCTTGAGGAACAATGAATTAGGGTTGAGAGGCTCTCTTCTCCAGGGGCCAGGGGGTCTGGTTTTATAGTCCCTTCAAGTGAATATGGGCCGTTGGATCAAACGGACATTGATGGAACGGTTATCCTTGATCCTTTAGGTCGGTGGAGCGTCGTGTGCGAAAAGAGTCCCGATTGGGCTCGGCAGGAGGGCGGGCGCCCAGGGCAACTGTGCGGGCGCCCAGTCCCTGGCCCTGTTCGGCCTCCGCTTCCTTCCTATGGCTTCTGGAGTCTTCCAGATGTAAGATAATTGCGCGGCACGTTAATATCTCTATGTAATCCTGACGTGTGGGCCTTTCTTCCGTATTTCCTGATAACCACCTGCAGAAATAGACAAACACCAAAACTCGTGGAATTCTGTCAGATAAAACCCTAAGTCTAGATGTTGATTTCATTTGGATCCTTTTATTTGTTTATTTGATAATTAAATTTGATACTTAAGGACCGTCAACAGTCTGCAGGAGAGTTGCCGATGAGGGTGGTTGCCGATGAAGGGGCAGCTGAATGTGACTAAGTCCATGGGTGGTGACGTGTTCATGCCGATGGTCAGCGTTAACCTTTGCCGATTGCTACGATGAGGAGTCTGCCGATGATTCGGAAGGAGAACCTGAAGGTTACCGATTGGTCTATGGTGGTGTCCCAGTTTGTCACGGGAGGATAGTTTTGTGTTTTCCTTAGTTAATTAAATTGTTTTGTATACGAATTTTGTTTAATTTGGAATTCAAGTCCTAGTCGTGTCTGATTGTAGCTCTTTGAGCAGGGTATAAATGTGGACCCTGGGGCCTTGCAAGAATCAATCTATCAATCAATCAAACACAAGTTTTTACTCATATTCCAGCATCTACTTTTTCGATGACTTCGTCATATTTTCCTTTTCATTACGAGTTCTTAGGAGTTCGTCGACTTAAGCTTGGCGTTTTCTCCAGTTCCGCGTGAATACCCCTTGGCCGTGGCATCCGGGCGCATCGCTGTTGTCGGGACCAAAGTATTCGAGTTATCACCTTTGCCGATAGTAAGGTCAAATCGGCTAGCACGCCTTAACGTTTAAATCGGGTATTAGCCCTTTGTGTTTGCAGATCCACTTTTTGCATCAACACATCTTTTGGCACGCCCAGTGGGACCAGATTCAAGACCAAGATCGACATGGCGACTAGCGATTTCGACTTGGAGAATGTCTGTTGACGGTCCTTACTTATTAAATTTATTTATCAAATAAACAAAGAAAAGGATCTAAATGAAATCAACATCTAGACTTAGGGTTTTATCTCACAGAATTCCACGAGTTTTGGTGTTTGTCTATTTCTGCAGGGGGTTATCAGGAAATACGGAAGAAAGGCCCACATGTCGGGATTACATAGAGATATCAACGCACCGCGTAATTTTCGACCATCTAGAAGACTCCAGAAGCCACGGGAAGGAAGCGGAGGCCGAAAGGGGCCAGGCCCAGGGTGCCCGCCCCCTGTTGGATGCCAGTCAGGACTCTCTTCGCACGGGATGTTCCACCAACCTATTGGATCAAGGAAAACATAGTACCACCTAGCCTATCGACCCAAAAACGCATAGAAGGGGAGGACTATATAAGGAGACCCCCTGGCCCCTAGAGAAGACATGAAGAAATTATCATAGAGACTGAGGGGTGCCCTCGAAGGAAAACCTCTTCTCTAATTAATATTTCTTTTTAGGCTTAGCAACCAATGTAAGGTAGAAATAGATCTTCTAGTTTCTACTAGATTGAGAGAGATAGAGTGGAGGTGTAGATTGGAGGAAGCCCGGCCTGTCGGTGTCTACTCCAAGCTTGTACCTACGGGATCAAGTTCTCCTAACCCGAAGCTTGCTTCTAGGATTCTTCAGTAATTCGACTTCGAAATTCTAGTAAGTTCTTGTTTTATTGTTCTTATGGTTTATGAGTTTACTTTAATCTCTTCGCGTAGAGTTTAGAGTAATCATTGCTGGCGTAAACGTGGTGTTTAGGCTGGGGTACTCATAGATATTCCCTGACTAGCTGGACCGTGGTAGTAGTGAGGAACGTGACAATTCCGAGTTACCTTTGTAGATCACATCTCGTTAGCAGGAAGGATAGGGGTTATAGGTGCGGGTCGAACATCCTTTTTGGTGTCTAGATTCCGTTAGCCTCCCCATTAGCACAGTAGATCATCCTTACCAAGGTTAGAAGGAGACTACGGTTGCAGTCTTCTCTATTTATCACTCACATCGAAAGACATTCTTTGTGCCTAAAGGTTAGTAGTAATAGACCGGTTAGTCAGATGCACTCTTTCTCCTAGTGGTAAAAAATAAATACGATACTCTGGATAATTTCCCGGGTGAAGTGCTCACCGATATCCGTGCGCTTGCGGATCAATTCCTTATTGCGTTCCCAAATATCAACAAGCATTTCTGGCGCCGTTGCGGGGGAGAAAGACGATTGCTGAGATAACCTGAGTCTTACTATTAGCTTGTATCTATACTTTTATCTTTTCTTATCTTTTATACTCTTTATTTATTTTCTTTACTCTTACCTTATGGAAAACTAAAATTCTAAATCGATCCATGAGTCTGCAATCCCTTTAACAACTGACCTTTTACCTTGGGAATCATCACAGCCTATCCAAACATCCCAGTATATGTTAAGTTCTAGGTTGATTGCCATGATTCAAAACCTATCTTTTTCGGGAAAGGAAGACGAAAACCCTTACCTTCATATTAGAGATTTTGAGCAAACATGTGGTTGTCTTCGCATTGAAGGCATTTCTGATAAATTCTAGATTCCGTTAGCCAAGGTAAGGGTTAGCCTCCCCATTAGAACAGTAGATCATCCTTACCAAGGTTAGAAGGAGAATACGGTTGCAGTCTTCTCTATTTCTCACTCACATCGAGAGACATTCTTTGTAGCCTAAAGGGATAGTAGCAATAGATTTGGTTAGTCAGATGCACCCTTTCTCCCAGTGGTAAAAATATAAATACGATAACTCTCGATAACCTCCCGGGTGAAATGCTCATCGATATCCGTGCACTTGCGGATCATTTCCTTATTGCGTTACCAAATATCAACAAGCATTTCTGGCGCCGTTGCCGGGGAGAAAGACGGTTTGCTGAGATAACTTTGAATCTTGCTATTATCTTGTATTATACTTTTATACTTTTATTCTTTTATCTTTTTATCTTTATGGATAACTCAAATTCCATACCTATTATTAAATTCTTTGCACCTTCGGAGACCAGCCATAGACCATGGGAGTCAACACGTCCTGCCCCTAATTATGATCTGTGTCCAGAGTTGATTGCAATAGGTCAAAACCAACCCTTTTCTATAGCCGAGGTCCTATCTTTTAATCAAAAAGATAATGCACTTTTAGCTACACCTAGGGAATCTGTTAATTTTTCTATAAATTCTGGTTTAAACCTAGCCGTACAAGACCATGTTTTTTCTCGATATTTTCACATTGGTCTTAATCATATACCCTTTGGTAGAGTCTTTCTTTCTTTATCTATTAGTAAAGGAAGGTATGTCTTCATTCGTGGACATCCTTCTTGTACTAGTCTTCATAGAATAATCTTAGAGATAGAGAAGGAATCATCTCCCAGACGAGGAAAGGAAGTTTCAATAGCCGATTTCCAAACATTTCAATCCCTTAATTCGGCTATCCATCCCATCCTTGAGCTTAATAATTTCTACAATGCTTTTTCTCTTGAACCTCCCGATAATCCTATGAATCTCTCTAGACATCCCATGCATAAGAAGGAGTATCGAGAAGAGCAGCATCAATGGCTAGAGGGCATTAAAAATCCATGGGCTATCACCATTGAATGGATAGATAAAACAAACTTGAGAGACAATCCTAGAGGAATTTTAAGCATTCATGAAGAATCATCCTTGGAGTTTAAGAATGAGAGAAACAACAGTGAGCATGGAAGTTATTTCATAAATACCTCACCCAGTCCTTGCTCATATAAAACATCTCTCCAATCAATTTGTCTCTCCATCCTTACCACATTTGAGATCTCCAACCCCCTCTTCCTCTTCATTTATAAAAACTTTAAAAGGGCGGTTGTCGATGTATATGTCTATAATAAATATTGCAGATCTTGTTGAGTTGATCTTGATATAGGTAGGTGTTGGAAGGGAAACCACTTCACCAACATAACTTGATGGTTTCCCAAGGACAAGCTTAGTATCCTAAAACAAGCACTTATCAGATCATAACATGAACTTCTAATTATTTGCAACATTGCCTTGTGTATTGAGCATATAAAGATAATTGTAGAAATATTCCTTCGGGTATTCTTGTCACTAACCTTTCCAGAATTGGAGCAACAAGATCGGATGAATGGCAAGCACAGGGTATGTCCAACCAACCATCACACAACATTGAATTAAATTCATCCAAACTTGAATTTTGTAAAATTCAAGCTTGGGGGAGTACTTTACATAAAAACATCTTTTGCCATGTTGCTACGTTGGTGGTCCTTACCTTTGAGACATGCTCAATTTGTTAAATACTAATTACACTACTTCATCTCCACTTAAGTAGATCTCTATAAATGCTCTCATGCTACCTTTATTTGCTTTAGTATATGTCTAGGTTTGGAATAGTTTCATTTATCTCTTAATTAAGCATGGTGCTTAGTTTAGGAATGATGATCTTACTTCCAAGGGATTTTAAATTAAGCATGGTGCTTAGGTTAAAATGCCCTTCTAAATCAAATTAGACATGGTGTCTAGGTTGATTTTTAAGCCGATAGTATGCTATAGTAGATATGGGATATTTTGTTGGACTAACCCCTACAGGGAAACTTTCAATATCAACCTGGGAAGTCCTGAGATAAACTCGCATTGGAGATGAAGAAAGTGATACATGAAGTTTAACAATTTGCACAAGAAAGACGTGGCTCATAAGAGATGATTCATGGAGGGTGCCACAAACACGATGCACAAACCGCTAAGAAAGGAAAGCTTCCACAAGGTGATACTGTACCGTCACTCTTCAAGTAAGGTAACACCTTAAGGTACTTGACTATCGCTTTTTTAAGCTTCTCCTTGGTTCTAGCATTCACATAAATAAAGAGACAAACATGTATGATTTATAACTCTAGATTAACCAACTCAATTAATTCAACATGTTTAGTCCTTTAATCTTTGTTCTTAGTACTACCTTCGTGATCCCACGCTCCTAAACATATAAGCTAATATGTTGCACATTCAATATTTGGAAGATATAAACAAAATATAAATATAGATAGATTATCTTTCTATTAGGTTGAGCCATCTGATCTGACAAATGTTTCAAATACTACACTCATGATCTTATTATCCATCAACTTTGTCTTGCTCACTATGCTTAAGGTTAGAGAAAAACAAATACACTTTTGGTTCTGTTGGTGTTCTCCACCAACAGAGCCCATGCACTTGATCTCTACCTTGTCTCTATGAACAAGTACACTTCAAGCAAAACATGGAGGAGTTTTACAACTCCCAGACTCCACCAAGTAAAGGACCTGGATCTATGAGCACAAACACACTGAGCAGGATATTGCCAACACCATACTTCAAGCTGCTGGGCAAAGAAGAACATGGGTGACACCGTATCAAGAGGTGCAGACGTCAAGGTCCACACCTAATCAAATGATGCACCTAAAGGATGAAGATGGTGGAAAGTCTTGTTCAGAAGACTTAAAACATTGGATCCTTGTCGGAAGAGGTCAACACCGTCGACTCAAGTCACCTTTCTTGATCAAGAAGGACGACCCTAGTGTTCCAAGCATCGAGTGCGCAATCAATGGATACTCTTTTCAGAAGACACTCTACGACACCGGATCTGACGACAACATAATGGCCGCAGTCACTTATCAGCTCCTGCATGGAACCATGCCCCTACAACCAATATATTCAGCTCTAGATGATTTTCAGGTCATTCACATGGGAGAAGACGAATATGATCCACCCACCATCCTTGGAAGACCGTTCCTCAACACTATCAAAGCAATCATCTACATTGGAACCGGAGAAGTCCACATATACTTCCACTCTGAGAAGGTACGCAACTATTTTACTGACCATAACTATATAGTTGAAGACTCTAAGCAAGTCAGGACAAGAAGACGACGCAACCGCAACCAGAGGAGGCAAATCATCGAGAACGGATGGGTAGACTACGAAGGAAAAGTGATAAGGACTGAAGTCATACAGCTTGAACAGAACTGTCCTGAGGAGACCGTAGCACCGAGTCAGGTGTGGAGGGAGAAGATAGTTATACACGAAGAGAGGCGCCGCCGGAATCACCGACTACGCCACCTAGCGAATCCCAGGACGACTGAGAAAACAGAGAGTCCCGTTCGGAGGACATAAAAATACCGAACGCCTTGCCAAGAGGTAATCTTGGTAGTTACCATTTCCATTCAATTATTCAATTATAATTTGCTTAGTTAATCAGGTTCATGCTATCTTGAAAAGAGAATAAAAATATTAAAAAATAGTAAGCCCCATGTGAGTATGCTCATGGCATAAAACCCATAAGTACATTCACTGTGGTGGCATAAAAATAAAATAAATAAGTTTTCATCTTACAATAAAAATATATATATATATAATAAGTATATGATCCTGCTAAATAAATAACATTTATTAAGGAAGCTCAACATGATGAAGGCTAGATATTTATGCTAACACTTAATTAGTTCCACAAGCTTTGTTGTCTATTTGAGCTCCACAAAATTTAAGAATCAAGAAGACTAGTAGACGGAGGACATTCTAATCGCTGTCAGAATGCTGCTGACTTTCAAATACACCTCTGCCACCTGCTAGCTACATCAAGGGAAATTACGTCAAAATTCAGCTTGGGGGAAAGCACCCCCATTATTCTCGCTAAGTATTTCTACCTATCTTTATACTTATATTATGTTAGAATATTAAAATACATAAACTATGAAAAACCAAATAAAGATTTTGTGCTTATATATATTTTGCTTAGTATGTTTAATAAATAAATAAAGTGGCTATGCTAATCTGAATCTTAATAATAAAACTCTAGCATGGATATGATGAATAGTTGCTCTGCCTAATTTGCAATTTTGAAGTTCCCTGTCAAGTTTAGACATAACTGTTATAATTTAAAGCTTGCTCTAGATCTAAACTTGTGGGATGAAAACTTGATCTAAAATCTAAGTTGTTAACGGATATGATATGGGAAGGTTGAGTTGCTGTTTATCTGTTCCTAGAGATGCTAGAATTTTTGAAAATTTTATCTTGAAAAATCTTTAAAATATTGCATGATGAGTTCCTGTATGATGAGAGTTTAAATTCCTACCACAGCCATATATACATGCTTGCTAGACTTTGAGCCACACATTTACTATTTACTGCTTATGAGCGTTGAGTGTGGTCAAGCTGTGTAGACCCTTAGGAGCTTGTCATGTGGTTAAATCAAGATTCACTTGCACGTTCACTCATATATGCTACTTCTACTACGGAAGTACCATCCACATATATCCATCCATTTCCATCTCCAGAATCACCCAAAAATATTCTACTCCTAATCCGGGAGAGAATAGTCAAAAACATTTTCCTATCCCTGTTATTCCCTGTGAAATAAATGCTCCAAATATTTTGGTTACTACCACTTGCTATATTATCTCAAGAGATGAGTGTTCTGAAAAAAAGAAAGAAAAGAGAAAATATATATATATATATATAAACGAGGAAATAAAAAGGGGCAAGTGCCCGGAACCTCGAAAGAAAGAAAAAGTGAGACGAGAGGTAAAAATGGACAAGTGTCCGACAGTAGAATTAGGGGTACAAGATACCCACCTGAGAGGAAACAAAAAGAAGAGCATCTCATTCTCTTCATAAAGTTTCAAAAAGCAAGGAAGCTATGTAACCCCTCAAAAGAGCAAAAGTAAAATTAGACTTTCACCATTGTTATTACCATCATCACCATACACCATTCATTCGCCACACATGCACATCTTGATTTGGCTTATTGATTTGTTTCTCTGGATCCATGGCTTGACTATGCAATAAATGTCTTGTAAGTATGTATTAACGGTCTCCCACCTATGAGCTCCAGATATCAAGCCTTATTAGAGTAGGGTGAGAGAGAAGGCAATATCACTATGCCCTATACCATAAAATACCACATATCTTGAGAGAAGGCATATACCATCAATGCCTTGGTAAGGATCTAGAAATACCACAAAATAGAGATATGAGAGAGTCATACAAGGAGTCTCTGAGTTTTATTTGAAAATCTGCAAAAAAAAACCCCAGAGCTATAGCTGATCAAGAATAAGAGACATGGCACTTGGCTAGACTGTTCTATCTTTTAACCTCTCAAGACAGAAGTGACGGTTACAAGTCCCATGGTGAAGGTAAAGTAAGTTTTAAGTCTTGACAGTTTACTCTAACTCAGAGATGAGATCTTATTTAAAAAGCATGTGTACCGTCAATTTTTAAAGATATTGCAACAAATTCTAATCCATTGCTGAGTCTATCCTTGCTCAGGGACGAGCAAGAGGTAAGCTTGGGGGAGTTTGTTGACGGTCCTTAAGTATTAAATTTATTTATCAAATAAACAAAGAAAAGGATCTAAATGAAATCAACATCTAGACTTAGGGTTTTATCTGACAGAATTCCACGAGTTTTGGTGTTTGTCTATTTCTGCAGGGGGTTATCAGGAAATACGGAAGAAAGGCCCACATGTCGGGATTACATAGAGATATCAACGCACCGCGCAATTTTCTACCATCTAGAAGACTCCAGAAGCCACGGGAAGGAAGCGGAGGCCGAAAGGGGCCAGGCCCAGGGCGCCGCCGCCCTGGTGACCTGGGCGCCCGCCCCCTGTTGGATGCCAGTCAGGACTCTCTTCGCACGGGATGTTCCACCGACCTATTGGATCCAGGAAAACATAGTACCACCTCGCCTATCGACCCAAAAACGCATAGAAGGGTAGGACTATATAAGGAGACCCCCTGGCCCCTGGAGAAGACATGAAGAAATTATCATAGAGACTGAGGGGTGCCCTCGAAGGAAAACCTCTTCTCTAATTAATATTTCTTTTTAGGCTTAGCAACCAATGTAAGGTAGAAATAGATATTCTAGTTTCTACTAGATTGAGAGAGATAGAGTGGAGGTGTAGATTGGAGGAAGCCCG
Source organism: Sorghum bicolor (assembly GCF_000003195.3). NCBI lineage: Eukaryota > Viridiplantae > Streptophyta > Magnoliopsida > Poales > Poaceae > Sorghum > Sorghum bicolor. The sequence continues at coordinate 25,608,868 of NC_012879.2, forward strand.
GCCTGTCGGTGTCTACTCCAAGCTTGTACCTGCGGGATCAAGTTCTCCTAACCCGAAGCTTGCTCCTAGGATTCTTCAGTAATGCGACTTCTAAATTCTAGTAAGTTCTTGTTTTATTGTTCTTATGGTTTATGAGTTTACTTTAATCTCTTCGCGTAGAGTTTAGAGTAATCATTGCTGGCGTAAACGTGGTGTTTAGGCTGGGGTAATCATAGATATTCCCTGACTAGCTGGACCGTGGTAGTAGTGAGGAACGTGACAATTCTGAGTTACCTTTGTAGATCACATCTCGTTAGCAGGAAGGATAGGGTTTATAGGTGTGGGTTGAACATCCTTTGTGGTGTCTAGATTCCGTTAGCCTCCCCATTAGAACAGTAGATCATCCTTACCAAGGTTAGAAGGAGACTACGGTTGCAGTCTTCTCTATTTATCACTCACATCGAGAGACATTCTTTGTAGCCTAAAGGGATAGTAGCAATAGATTTGGTTAGTCAGATGCACCCTTTCTCCCAGTGGTAAAAATATAAATACGATAACTCTGGATAACCTCCCGGGTGAAATGCTCACCGATATCCGTGCGCTTGCGGATCATTTCCTTATTGCGTTACCAAATATCAACAATGTCATCCCCGTGACAGAAGCCAATCTCAGAGATGAGCAGAAGCAAGCTCTTGCAAAGGCTATGGAGGATTACAAGCAACAATGTTTGAAGTCCTTCAGCGTAAACAGGAGTGGCGAGGTGATCCAGAAAGAAGCACTGCCGATGCCTCGGTAGGTTACTTTTGAAGCCAATCCTGGTAAACTTCAAGACATGGTTGATAGTGCTATTAACCGTGCCCTAATCAATCAAGCTAGTGTGCTGTCCACTACGATTTTTAATGCCGTGGCTAGGACTTTCAAGGAAGGGCAATTACCACCAAATTATGTTGGTCCTTCTCATCATTGTTGACACTAGCTAACACCAATTAGATACTAGGTTGTCATCCCTAGCATGGCGCCAGAGTGTACAAAGGTATTTATAAATGTGAAGGCTCTTTAGAAAATAATCTATTCTATCCGCAAGCGCACAGATAAAACACCTCATTGTAGCATTTCACCAGGATAAGTATTCTAGGTATCGTTATTTATAATTTTGCTCTAGGGATCTAAAGAAGATGGAATTAAATCAAGGGACAAAATCTATCAAGGCATAGACTAGAGATAAACTTGCAAGAACATGATTACTAATGAGAAACTCGTCACACAGTCACTTACTTTAGCAGGGGGTAAACCATAAAGATAATGATAATAAAGTATAAGTTCATGGGATAAAGAGCACAGCGATTAGAAAATAGACTACTCCTCATATATGTAGGTGATGTCGGATTAGCTAGAGAATGGATTCTAAGTTATCTACTAACTACTAAGTCATAATCTACTCTAGTTATCTACAAGATCATATATAGCATAAAAGACTCTTCATTCATGTATAAGGAACATTGATAAAGTAAATCAGAACATCGCATGACTTACTCCACAATACCGGTTCTGCCTGTCCTATCAACGGAGGGTGGACTATATAAGAATCAACGAAGCTGTCATTATCGCGAACTACCACACGACTCGGCCAATAGGATACATTTGTAGATAAATAACATCTAAGCACCACGCTCACATGTGATCTATCACCTAACTCCCTCGCGACAAGAGCTAAGCGCTTTGCAAACTTATACATAAACTCATTATCAATTAGAACTATATCAAATATAGAACTAGAGCAAACTAAGAACATAATAATTAGAGACATAATGCAATTAGAACAATAGAATTAGAGAAAGATATGAATAATACCAATCTTTATTACCGAAGATCCGAATCCAGAGCGTAGTGCTCTACTTCTCTAATTGCTATCTAATCAACCTCTAAACTTGAAGGATTAGGGAGTAGCTAATTCTAATTCTCTGTGGAAGAGAGATCTAAACCCTAACTTTGATGGCTACCTCTGAATAATGGTTTCTCCTCCTCTCCTCCAGGGGCCAGGGGGTCTGGTTTTATAGTCCCCTCAAGTGAACGTGAGCCATTGGATCAAACCGACATAGATTGTATGGTTTAGATTGATCCTTTAGGTCGGTGGAGAGTTGTCCCGAGAGAGAGTCCTGATCCAACTCCTGGCCAGGGCGGGCGCCCAAGGGGGGTGGGCGGCCGCCCAGCTCCCGAGCCCGAATCGCGTCCCTTTCGTTCCCGTGGCTTCTGGATCCTTCTAGATCAAGGAAAATTGCGCGGCATGTAATTATCTCATTATAAACATGACATGTGGGCCTTCTCTCCCTATTTTCTGATAAACCCCTGCAGAAATAGATAAACACCAAAGCTCGTGGAATTCTGTCAGATAAAACCCTAATTCTAGATGATTGTTTCATATTGATCCTTTTTCATGTTTATTTGATTATTAATTTTAGTACTTAAGGACCGTCAACAAACTCCCCCAAGCTTACCCTTTGCTCGTCCCTGAGCAAACAGCTAAACTCAGACGGATCAGGAGTTGCATCGATGTTTTCTTTCCTGACAGGCACACATGCTTTTACATAAAAAATTCTTCCAGATTATAGTGAAGTGTTATGGAGTTTAGTACCTGCACTTAAATCTTAAGTAATCAAAAGACAAAATAGTTAAGTCAAGCACTACCCCTCCTGTTTATACTTCACCTTTGTTCTAGAGTTTTTCATAAGTTTTCAAAATAAAACTCAGAGTTCCCAGCAATGATTCTCTCAAGTCTCTGTATATGTGGTATTTGTGGATCCTTACCATAATGTCACTTTCCTATAGCTAATGGAATATTTAAGTGGAGCTCATAGGAGTGGAAAACAGCTCATACATATGTTGTCTAATCGAGCCATGGATCCAAAGGAACTCAGCATATAATTAAATCAAGATGTGCATGTGTGATGGAGTAAATGATAGTGATGGTGAAAATGCATAAGTGATAATAAAACTTAGTTCTCATTGCTCCTCATATTGCTATCTCTCCTCTTCTTTTTGATCTTTGCTTTGGGAGAACATGGGCTATCTTTTTTTTCTTTTTTCTCTTTTTTTTTCAGGTGGGTAATAGATACCCCTAATTCTACTGTCGGACACTTGTCCATTTTTTCGGCTCAAGTGGGCATCTTTGTACCCCTAATTCTACTTCGGACACTTGTCCATTTTTACCTCTCGTCTCACTCTTTTTCTTTCTTTCTCTGAGGTTCCGGGCACTTGCCCCTTCTTATTTCCTCGTATATTTTTGCATAACCCATACCTCTTCTGCATTGAATCTTTTTAGAGAGAGAGAATAACAATACTCGGGACAGTGAGTGATAATATTTTTAGCAATTTTAATGATTGATGATGAATGCTGTGGTAGATGTGTGCAAGTGAATATCTTAATTTAACCACATGAAAAGCTCCTAAGGGTCTACACAGCTCGATCAAACTCAATGTGAATATAGTAAAAGATGTTAAAGCAAGTATGGCTGTGGTAGGTAGTTTGTTATGCTAGGAACTCATCATGTGATTTGTAAGTTTTCAAAAATAAATCTCTAGAACTTGGTGTAGTAGGAACAAGATAAACAGCAGCTCAACTTTATATCATGCCTTTCTCTTACCTAGACTTTAGTTTTTACGCTTCCCAAAGATAGTAATTTCAGTTTTAGTAATTCCTGGAAGAACTCTAATATAAAAGCTAGGTACTTGTAAGTAAGCAAACAGAGCAACTATTCATCATTTCCATCATGTATATTTTTGGTCTTTTTGTTTTTTCTAGAGATTAAACTTAGCAGGAAAATAAAGCACACTTATCTACACACTCTTTTTATTTTGTTTTCATGTTTATAAAGTGCAGTGAATTAAAGCAAGAAAATATTTATTTGGTTTTCTAAGTTTTTCTTTTAAGGTAAATTAAATAATAAATAAGAAGAGCAAATATAAACTTACTTGATAAATTGGGGAGGAACTCCCCCAAGCTGGATGTTGACGTGGGTCTTACCCGATGTTCCAGAACCGCATCATGGTTGTGATGTTGTCGTTCATTGTTGTTGTATCTTGTCTCAGCTCTTCTACTGCAGCGGCATGGTCCTGGTTCCATTTTTGTTGTTCTTCCAGGAGTCTTCCATGTTCTGCTTGCGTGTTCTGGATGTCGAGGAGGGTGTTGTCGGTACGAGTGAAGAAAGCACCGGCCTCTTGATAGTAGTCATTCGTGAAGGCGTAGGAGGCGTCGGAGTATCGTCCTGTATCAAATTGGGGTGGAGGTCTGGATCCTGAAGCTCCATATGGATCAGTGGAGTACCTGCCCGTATGAAAAGGCGGGTTTGTCCACTGGTGATCTTGGCTCTCCGGCCATGTCTCCTCTGTTGGCTCTTGTGGTTGCGCATGTCGAGCCCATGGGTCTCGAAGGACTCGTGGATTGTAATCGCAATAATGCAGGTGCGCTGCTTCTTCTGGTCCAGGGTTAGCTCCATACCAAGTGCGTTCTCGGTGAGTGGTTATCCTTTCAGATGCCACTCGCTGTGGAGTTCTCTGATTCACTGGTGTTGCTGCAATCTCAATCGAAAAGTTTTGCACAGAGTAGAGGCCAAGGTTCGGGTTAGGTAACCGAATCTTGCCTTTATCATCATATAGCATATACATTATATTCCCCTCTTTCTTTAACATCCGAGCTTGTCTAAATGTGTCATAGCCATGATAAATTCTTAATTCTTCTATGAAGTCCAACGATGAGTTTTCTAGTAAGTGAAGATTAGTGGCTAGACGAGTGATAAGTGAAGTACATCCTACTGGTCCCTGAAGACTAGGTATACTAAGCCAATGTGAAACTAATAGTGTAACAGGTGAAGTAGGTACTTTACTAATAGCAGCATATAAAAGTTATAAATCTCCTACTCTTACTTTCCTAATATCGTCGCGATAGAAAAGATTGTACCCAAGCCATTTGTGGAACATCCTAAGAGTGGGGTGTTCCATGTCACTGGTTCGGGCTTGACTGTAAAAATTATCTCAAGATATTTCTCTCCAAAACTGGTGTCTCTCAACATTGGGTAAATCGGAGTCAATGTTCAGGATGCATCTTGAAGAAAAACCAAGATGGTCGCTTAGCTCTCTCCAAGACAACATAATTTTCTGTTTGAACATCCGAAAAACAATTCCCCCCTCATAGTATTGTAAGGTGCAAAGAAATTCGAGGATGAGAAGACGAGAACCCAGCTCAGTTATATTCCAAAAATTTGTCCAACCCATCATTTGAAAAATTAAGTCAAATTCAGTGTCCATACCTGTTTCTCGTAGTAGGATTGGATCGATAGTAGGGGTGTGAATGAAATCCTTGTTCTTCAGTTGCTGATAGACTTCCTTCTCTCTTCGGGTCTTCAGTCCTAGGTCTCCTATCTTGAGAAGGACCTTAACTTGCTGACCTGATGAAGATGATGGACCTTGTGTGGGTGTCGGGTCGACGTTCATCTCTGATGGCTGTGAGGAGTGTCGGGATGAACTCCTTGTACCAAGGTTCTTGATAGCCTTCCCTGCATTCTTCACCTTCTTAAACATCCTGCAAAAGTTGGCAAAAACACAACTGGTGGAAAATGTGAGATAAAATGTTAGTGGTTAGCTGTCCGGAGTGTCAGTAGTCCAGGGGTTAATCGTTCAAGACAAGTTTCTATTTTGGTATAGCCTCCCCCTAAACAACTTTTACTTCCGCTTAGACAGCGGGATCACTACTTGCTAGGTGACAATCACTCTCTCAAAAGAACTCCAACCTTCCCTTCCACTCTCCTCTTTCTCTCTACTCTCTATTCTCTTTACTACAAAAGTTCCTCCTCGGGAAACTGAGATTTGTGTGCTTTTCTGAAGTGTTTGTGTGAAGAGAAGGGAAACTGGAGGTGGCCTTTTATAGGCTGAGCAGGGGACAGGGCGGGCGCCCACCCCTGGTGTCCATCCTGGGTGTGCCTCCTCCACTTGCTTCCTTGCTTTGATCTCACGCAAAATAATGTTGTGTTGGTAGTGGTTGGACGGTGGAAAGATGTCAGGTGAGTGGAAACATATTGGTGGATGAAATTATGTGATGGGATGTATGTGAGATGAAGTGTATGACAAGTGGGACCCAAAGAGTGTGGGTCATGCTTCTAGAAGATCAATATAAATAAATATAATGCAGGAAAATCTATGAGAATTGAAACTTAATGATAATGGAAAATATTTTTGTGCCTCCACAATAATTAATAAATATGGGTTGTTACACACCACGAATATTATTTATATGGGGCTTTTTAATTATTATAATAATGCCATGACTAATTAATTATGCAAGAATTTAATATGAGAAAATTAATAATGCGGGTAAATACCGATTTACCTCCCGGTGAGGGTTTGGGATTTTTAGGTCCCCCAAGCTGGACCTCCAAATCTTTTAATCTTCTGAGTTTCCTTCCTCCGGAGATGGTGTCTCCAGTGGTTCTTCATGTACTTCCTTCACTGTAGAGTCTCTCTCTGGTCTGGGTTTGAATGTGAAGTGTTCTTCTTGACCGTTTATGTTGAACTTGATTTCTCCTTTTCCGACATCAATGTGGGCATTGGCAGTGCTCAGAAATGGCCTTCCAAGGATGATGGACACTTTCGAGTCAGGACTCATGTCCAGTACTACGAAGTCTACTAGCACCAGGAAATCTCTGATCTTGACTGGAATGTTCTCGGCGATGCCCAGCGGGTGTCGAACCGATTGATCCGCTAGTTGTAGGCACATTGATGTTGGTTCTAAGGTTGCATGCTCAAGCTTTTTGTAGACTGATGCTGGCATCACACTGTCACTTGCTCCGAGATCACAAAGTGCATTGTTGAAGTGTTGGTTTCCGATCGAGCAGTCAATAGTGGGACATCCGGGGTCTTCCTTCTTTTTTGGTGGTTTGTTGAGGATGGCCGCACTACATTCTTCTGTATGGCATCGAGCAGAGGTATGTTGACATATAATTTCTGAATGACCTCTACAAACTTACCAAACTGCTCATCCGACTGCAGTCCTCTGTTTCTTCTGGGAAATGGTAAATAGTTGGTGTCGTAAAAATCTTTCTTCATTTCTCCAGTTCTTGGTGGTTGTAGCAGATCTTCTGCTTCAACTGGGCTTTCTTCTTCTATCACTGCTGGTTGCACTGGTGCTGATGTTCTTTGTTTCTCTTTTGGGTATGGTGGATCTCTGGTGGCTTTGCCTTCTCTAGTAGTTATATTCTTTACCTGCTCAAGGTTAGTAGCAACAGGCAGTGCAGCAGCTATCTTTATTAATTTAAGCTCTACCCTTTTATTAAGAGTGTTTTGCTCATCAAAGGCAGTTAGTAGAAAATCCATTTTATTGTATATATCTTTTAGAGATGATTCATTTGTATTTAGCCTTTGTTTAACTTCATCATTAATTTTAGTTTGTTGAGCAATTATCTCTTTTAGTGAAAGTTGCTTGAAAGTATTACCTGAATTCATACCTTTGCTATTGGGTTGACTCGAAGTTGGTTGATATTTGTATGCTATCTCAATGGCCCTTTGATCTTCTTTGAACTTGGCCCTCTGGTCAATCCAATGGAGCAAAATTTCCATCTTAGTTGATAATGCTTTTACTTCTTCTGGTATTTCTTCAGTTTGATGACATTGTTGAGCTTTATCTTGGAACCAGCTTTGGTTTTCTGCTATCTTATCCAAAAGTATCTCTGCTTTTCTAGTTGTAAGCTCCAAGAATGATCCTTTAGCAGATGCATCTAGGCACTCACGAGCCTTCTGGGTTAATCCATGGTAGAAGGTCTGCATAAGTAACCATGTGGCCATTCCATGTTGAGGACAATCTGATACGTATCCTTGAAAACGCTCCCATGCTTCTGAAATGGCTTCTGTCTTCTGCTGTTGGAAACTGACAATATTTCCTCTTAAGGCAGTTGTTTTGCCTATAGGGAAAAACTTTGATAGAAAGGCATCTGACAAGTTCGTCCAGTTGTTGATATTATCTTGATGAGTGTAGAACCACTTCCTCGCTTTCCCTTCTAGTGAGAATGGAAAAAGGCGAAGCAGTATGACGTCTTTGTCAACTCCGTTGATGTGGATTGTGCTTCCAATCTCTAAGAAATTCTGCAAGTGTGCACTGGCATCTTCATGTGCCTTTCCACTGAATTGTGTAGCTTGCACCAAATTGATGAGGCTTGACTTGAGCTCAAACTCGGGCATTCCTTCTTCTACTACAAATCTTGGACCGGTTGGAATGTTGTCAAGACTTGGAGCAGAGAATTCTTGCAAGGTCTTTTGTGCCATAGCTTCAGCAATTGGTATCTAGCTTCTTCTTCTCTAGATTGCTTTGGTTCTGATGATGAAGAGTTGAATGTACCCAAAGTCAATCCTGTTATACCCTGTATAAAAATATAAACATAGAAAAACAACAGGGTGAACCTGCCAAAGCAGCGGTGCCTTGTTATGATTTCTCATTTAGTAGCTGTTGTATGCAATTATTTCTCTATAGTCTAGTCTAAAATTTTATATGAATAACCTTGATTGATTTTCTGGCTTTCCTTAATAATACCCTTTTGTTCCCTTTTATGACTTATTCCTGAGGCTCATATAATTCCTATAATGTTCTATAATTCCCCGGCAACGGCGCCAGAAATGCTTGTTGACACTAGCTAACACCACTTAGATACTAGGTTGTCATCCCTAGTATGGCGCCAGAGTGTACAAAGGTATTTATAAACGTGAAGGCTCTTTAGAAAATAATCTATTCTATCCGCAAGCGCACAGATAAAACACCTCATTATAGCATTTCACCAGGATAAGTATTCCAGGTATCGTTATTTATAATTTTGCTCTAGGGATCTAAAGAAGATGGAATTAAATCAAGGGACAAAATCTATCAAGGCATAGACTAGAGATAAACTTGCAAGAACATGATTACTAATGAGAAACTCATCACACAGTCACTTACTTTAGCAGGGGGTAAACCATAAAGATAATGATAATAAAGTATAAGTTCATGGTATAAAGAGCACAGCGATTAGAAAATAGACTACTCCTCATATATGTAGGTGATGTCGGATTAGCTAGAGAATGGATTCTAAGTTATCTACTAACTACTATGTCATAATCTACTATAGTTATCTACAAGATCATATATAGCATAAAAGACTCTTCATTCATGTATAAGGAACATTGATAAAGTAAATCAGAACATCGCATGACTTACTCCACAATACCGGTTCTGCCTGTCCTATCAACGGAGGGCGGACTATATAAGAATCAACGAAGCTGTCACTATCGCGAACTACCACACAACTCGGCCAATAGGATACATTTGCAGATAAATAACATCTAAGCACCACGCTCACATGTGATCTATCACCTAACTCCCTCGCGACAAGAGCTAAGCGCTTTGCAAACTTATACATAAACTCATTATCAATTAGAACTATATCAAATATAGAACTAGAGCAAACTAAGAACATAATAATTAGAGACATAATGCAATTAGAACAATAGAATTAGAGAAAGATATGAATAATACCAATCTTTATTACCGAAGATCCGAATCCAGAGTGTAGTGCTCTACTTCTCTAATTGCTATCTAATCAACCTCTAAACTTGAAGGATTAGGGAGTAGCTAATTCTAATTCTCTGTGGGAGAGAGATCTAAACCCTAACTTTGATGGCTACCTCTCAATAATGATTTCTCCTCCTCTCCTCCAGGGGCCAGGGGGTCTGGTTTTATAGTCCCCTCAAGTGAACGTGAGCCATTGGATCAAACCGACATAGATTGTATGGTTTAGATTCATCCTTTAGGTCGGTGGAGAGTTGTCCCGAGAGAGAGTCCTGATCCAACTCCTGGCCAGGGCGGGCGCCCAAGGGGGGTGGGCGGCCGCCCAGCTCCCGAGCCCGAATCGCGTCCCGTTCGTTCCCGTGGCTTCTGGATCCTTCTAGATCAAGGAAAATTGCACGGCACGTAATTATCTCATTGTAAACATGACATGTGGGCCTTCTCTCCCTATTTTCTGATAAACCCCTGCAGAAATAGATAAACACCAAAGCTCATGGAATTCTGTCAGATAAAACCCTAATTCTAGATGTTTGTTTCATATTGATCCTTTTTCATGTTTATTTGATTATTAATTTTTGTACTTAAGGGCTGTCAACAATCATCAGCCAGGATCACTAGTTGTCACAGCTCCATGGGCTGCAACAGCCGCTGCAGGCGCCGAAACAGTTGTTCCTCCAAGTACGTTAGGAGTCACTAACGCGCAATCCACGCCAACGCCGGCCAATCCATCAACATCAGATGAGTCAATCAAGCTCACTACAGACCTATTGGCATCGGCAATGTCGGGATCTGTACCTCCTAACTGGTGGGGTTTTGGTATGCCCCCAGAGTTCATGTTGAAGACACCTAGTACATCTCAGATGGCTGACATGAGAGGCAAGGCTCCTATGGTATCGGCACCTCCAAATGTGCCGATGAATCAGAGTCCTCAGTATACTACAACTACTACTGCCAGACCTTACACTGGGATTTCTCAAGCTCCAACGTTCCAGATGCCTAATGCATCGGCAGATCCAATGCCGACGCAACAGAGATTTATGACTCAGCCAGGGTATGTCAATTCAATGATGATGCCCAATTACCAATCATCGACAGGACCTATGCCGATGAATGCTAATGGTGGATGGCTTGGGCAGCAAGTCTTTCCACAAATACCCCAACAGAATCATCAGGCTACAGGGTTTCAACAAGGCTAGATCCAACCTGGGTTCCATAATCAAGGGATGGTCCACCAGCCGATGAATCTTGGTCAACAAATTGGTGGCCAACAAATTGGTGGTCAGCAGATTGGTGGTCAACAAATTGGTGGTCAGCAGAATGGTGGTCAACAAATCGGTGGTCAGCAGATTGGTGGTCAAATGATTAATCCAATGTTCCATGCAGAACGTGCACCGCATAGACACGTAGAAGTGTATCAACAGGTGCCAGATCCGCAACCACCTCATCAGCAAGATGCTGATGCTTATTGGGCCGATAAGATTGCTGAAGTAATGAGAGACCAATTTGGGATAAAACCCAAAGTCAACACTTACTCATCGGACACCATATCCTCCTGCATACAATTTGATTCCACTTCTAAATCGGTACAAGGTGCCGGATTTCACTAAATTTTCTGGACAGGATGATACGTCAACCATGGAGCATGTCAACAGGTTTATCATCCAATGTGGAGAAGCTGCTAACAGGGATGAATTGAGGGTTCGACTGTTTTCATCATCATTATTTGGATTGGCTTTCACTTGGTTTATATCATTGCCTCCTAATTCAGTGATTACTTGGGCTGATCTGGAGAAGCAGTTTCACAAATACTTCTTTTCTGGAGTTCATGAGAAGAAGATTACCGATTTGGTCAGATTGAAACAGCGTAATGATGAATCGGTTGAAAGTTTTGTGCAGAGGTTGCGGGAAGTCAAGAACAAGTGCTATAGTCTGGTTCTAGATGATCGGCAGCTAGCCGATTTGGCTTTCCAGGGTTTGTTGCCACATATCAGGGATAAATATGCCTCTCAAGAATTTGAGAGCCTGAGTCACTTGGTCCAGAGGATTTCCGACCAAGATATTGAGCCCTTTGAACCTAAGAGGGCTTGGAACAAAAAGGTGTCATTTGTTGATGAGGCAGCAAGCTCAGATTCTGATGAGGAACCAGTCATCGGCTTAGCAGAGTGGGTAAAGAATAAGAAGCCGATGTCTTGCCCTTTCGGGCATAAGGAACCAGAGAAGTTTGCATTTGATATAACCAAGGCCGATAGGATATTTGACTTTCTACTTCAGGAAGGCCAGGTCAAGTTGTCGCCCAACCATGTGATTCCATCGGTTGAAGAGTTAATGAAGATGAAATACTGCAAGTGGCATAATGCAACCTCTCACAGCACCAATGAGTGCAAAGTTTTTAGACAACAGTTGCAATCGGCTATAGAATCTGGGAGGATCAAATTTGACAGCTCCAAAACTCAGAAGTCGATGAAGATTGAGCAACACCCTTTCCCAACAAATATGTTGGATGCTAAGGGAAAGGCCAAGGTCTTAACGTCGGAAGCAGCTGAAAGAAGTGCATCGGTGGATCCTCAGCATCAAATCACTACTGCCGATGCAAAAGGAAAAGGCTTGATCCAGGAGGGAGCTAACTCAGGAAGGCCTCCCTGATCCGGTATTGTGATAAATCATAGAAGGCCTCGGGAAACTTGGCAGCAACGTGAGGATCGATATCGGCGCTAGTAGGAAGACTATCATCGGGAAGAAGAAAGATGCCGACGGGAATGGAATCTGCATAAGGATCACTGGAACTGCCTGTTCTTTATCCATTGCTGGGAGCAGAACATTAAGTTACCTACTGTTAGAGATTGCCCTGAATGCAATGGTTATGATCGGTATGACAGGTCCGAGCGGCGCTATCACGATGATGATCGGCGGCTTAATGGGCCAATCAGGAGGAGAGCGTCAGTTCAAGATCGACTGGGGGGCAGGCTCAGTTTACATGATAGGCTTGGTGATTGTGTTGAATATTTTCCCAGGAACTAGGAAGAGCTTGAAGAGATGGCTAATGCTCGAGTTCCCGATGAGTTCATATTTTGCAGGGATGCTAATACTCATCGGATGGAGTCAAGGGAATATCGTCGTCCATTGGCAAGGCAGTCCCCACTTCCCCCATGGTGTCCTGAGGGGTTGACTAAAACACAAAAAAATAAGACTGCAACGCGAAAGATGAGAAGAGCTAAGCAAGGGCGAGAACTCTGACCAATCTGGGGATCAGCAACGATCAGATCCTAAGGGGAAAGGGCCATCGACAAATGTCAACATGGTATTTATGTTGCTGATGAAATTCCTTGCGCCATCCAGTGATGATGAGGAGTTGGAGTTTTCCGACCAAATAGCCCAGTTGGCTCTGGATCCGATGATGGCTATCTTTGAAAAGCCTGCCGACAATGAAAGGCAACATCTTAAAGCTTTGGAAGGGTTGATAATCAGCCAATGACCAAAATATTAATTGATGGTGGAGCTGCCATCAACATCATGCCGTATGTAGTATATCGGAAGCTTGGAAAAGGGGATGAAGATTTGACCAAGACCGATATGATGTTGAAGGACTTCGAGGGGAACGTGTCTCCGGTTAAGGGGGCAATATGCGTCGAGTTGACCATCGGCAGCAAAACCTTGCCGACAACTTTCTTTGTGATCAGTGGAAAAGGTGCTTATAATTTGCTGCTGGGGAGAGACTGGAATCATGCCAATTGTTGCATCTCGTCTACAATGCACCAGTGCGTGGTCCAATGGGTGGGTGACAAGATTGAAATTGTCACGGGGGATTCTTCTTACGTCATTGCATCGACAGAAGCAGATACCTATGAGAGGACTAGGTGTATCTCGGGAGAAATTTGGGAGAAGGATTTTCTCAAAGTTGCTGATTATGAGATTCCACCGATCCGAGCAGTCGGTTCTGATGAAGGTTTTTAATGGATAGGTTCGCCGAGAATGGAAAATTGGGCTAGGGATTCACATCGGCCGATGATTTAGTAGAAGTAGATATAGGTAGTGGTGATAAGCCTAAACCTACTTTTATCAGTGCTAAGTTAAATTCTGAGTGTAAGTGGCAATTAACTGATTTGTTGAAAAAATATAAAGATTGCTTTGCTTGGGATTATACTGAGATGCCTGGTTTGGACCGATCGATTGTTGAACATCAGTTGCCTATCAAGTCTGGATTTCGGCCACATCAACAGCCAGCTCGCCGATGTAATCCTAATATTCTTCCTGATATTAAGGCCGAAATAACCAAACTTATTAAAGCTAAATTTATTCGGCAGTGTCGGTATGCCGAGTGGATTTCCAATGTTGTTCCGGTTTACAAGAAAAATGAGAAGCTTCGGGTCTGCATTGATTTCAGAAATGTTAATAAAGCTACGCCGATGGATGGTTACCCAATGCCAGTTGCCGATCTACTAGTTGATGCTGCGGCTGGACATCGGATCATCAGCTTTATGGATGGCAATGCAGGATATAATCAGATATTCATGGCTGAAGAAGATATTCCAAAGACTGAATTTAGATGTCCTGGTCATGTTGGGCTGTTTGAATGGATAGTCATGACCTTTGGCTTGAAAAATGCTGGTGCTACTTATCAGAGGGCTATGAATTTTATATTTCATGAGTTCATCGGCAAGCTGGTGGAAATTTATATTGACGATGTGGTGGTTAAGTCTTGAGACTTCACAAAGCATCTTGCCGATTTGCGAAAGGTGTTAGAATGCACAAGGAAGCATGGTTTAAAGATGAATCCCAATAAGTGTGCATTTGGTGTATCGGCAGGACAATTTCTTGGTTTCATGGTGCATCAAAGGGGGATTGAAATTAGTCGGAGATCCATTGATGCCATCAACAAAATAGTTGCTCCCACCAACAAAACTGAGCTTCAATCCTTGATCGGCAAAGTAAATTTTATGAGGAGGTCTATATCTAATTTGTCTCGTAAAATTCATGCTTTCAGTCCTTTACTTAAGTTGAAAGCAGATCAAGAGTTCGTCTGGGGAAAGAGCAACAGTTGGCCCTAGATGAAATCAAGAATTATTTGGTAAATCCTCCAGTTTTGATTCCACCTCAACAAGGAAAGCCCTTTAGGTTATATTTGTCTACCAATGGGATGGTCATCGGTTCGGCTTTAATTCAAGAATTTGAAGGAAAGGAACGTGTGATTTACTATTTAAGCAGGGGATTGGTTGACGCTGAGACCAGGTATTCGGCCATTGAAAAGTTATATTTGTGTCTTTATTTCTCATGTATTAAGTTGAGACACTATTTGTTATCGGCTGAATGCACTGTCATATGCAAAGATGACGTGGTCTGATATATGCTGTCTATGCCGATCATGAGTGGAAGGATCGGTAAAAGGATTTTGGCACTGTCGGATTTCGATTAGCGTTACGAATCGGCTAAAGCAGTTAAGGGACAGATTATGGCCGATTTTGTGACTCAACATTGTGGCGCAGTGGAGACTTTGGAAATCGTACCTTGGACGCTCTTCTTTGATGGATCCACGTGTGACCGGGGGGCAGGAATTGGCATAGTACTAATTTCCCCTCGGAGAAGGAAATATGAATTCTCCTTGCCGATTGTTTCCACATCAACAAATAATCAAGCCGAATATCAAGCTTTGATAAAAGGGTTGGAATTATTAAGGGAAGTTCATGCTGATGCTGTTGAAATCTTCGGGGATTCTATGCTGGTTATAAATCAATTGGTTGGAAGCTATGAATGCCGAAGCGAAGTCCTGATAACTTATCATGAAAGGAGTATGCAATTATTAAAGGAATTCAAAGATTTCTGGTTAGAACATGTTCCTCGATTGCATAATGAAGAGGCCAATCGATTGGCTCAGCATGCCTCGGGATATCAGCCCATGTTAAACGCAATATCGGCAATCGGTGCTGATGATTGGAGAAAAGAAATCGTTGATTATTTAAAAGATCCATCCAAGAAAGTTGAAAGATGTGTTCGGTTTCAACCTACCAAGTATGTGCTCCTCGATGATGAATTATATTATCGAACAATTGATGGAATTCTTCTCAAATGCTTAGGTGATGATGAGGCTAGGAGTTTAATGGGGGAAATCCATGAAGGAGCGTGTGGAGCACACCAGTCGGCATTTAAGATGAAGTGGATGATCAGGAGAAATGGGTATTATTGGCCGACTATACTTGAGGATTGTTTTAAGTATTTGAAAGGGTGTCAAGGATGTCAGAAGTTTGGCAATGTTCAGAGGGCACACGCATTGGCCATGAATCCCATTATTAAACCTTGGCCGTTCCGGGGATGGGCTATTGATCTAATCGGCCAAATTTACCTGCCATCAAGCAAAAGACATAAATTCATCTTGGTTGCCACTGATTATTTCACTAAGTGGGTTGAAGCTATTCCTTTGAAGAAAGTTACATCGGCCAATATGATTGATTTCGTGAAAGAGTATATTATTTACCGATTTGGAATTCCTCAAACAATTACTACCGATCAGGGTACTATGTTCACGTCAGGGGAGTTTGATGAGTTTGCAGTCGATATGGGAATTAAAGTATTAAACTCTTCTCCTTATTATGCTCAAGCTAATGGGCAGGCCGAGGCATCTAACAAAGGAATTATCAAGCTCATTAAGTGGAAGATTGAAGAAAATCCTAGGAGGTGACACACGTTATTAAATGAAGCTTTATGGTCGTATCGGATGGCTTGTCATGGATCGACCAAGGTTTCACCTTATTAGTTGGTGTATGGGCATGATGCAGTGTTACCTTGGGAAATTAAGACTGGGTCTAGGCGACTATCTTTTCAAGATCAATTGGCTACCGATGATTATGCTACTTTGATGACAGACGAGTTGGACGATCTAGCAGGGCATCAGCTAAGGGCTTTGATGAGTATAGAAGAGAATAAGAAGAGAGTTGCCAGATGGTATGATAAGAAGGTGAAGGCCAAAGAGTTTGCCAATGGAGATTTAGTGTGGAAGTTAATCTTACCGATTGGGACTAAAAGTTCAAAATTTGGGAAGTGGTAACCCAATTGGGAGTGTCCCTATCGGATAAATCGATCTGCTCCTGGCAATGCCTATATCTTAGAAACTCTCGAAGGAGTTGAATTTCCTAGGGCGTTAAATGGCAAATATCTAAAGAAATATTACTCCAGCTTATGGGTCGATGCATAAAAGTTTAAGTGTCGATAACATTCCTATCGGCTGGATTAAACTGTGTCTAGGGCCGAACTTGATGTTTTAAAAGGTGCCGATAACAGTCCTATCGGCTAGACCAAAACATTAGGAGTGTTCGAGAGAAGAGAACAAATATGCCGCTGATGAAGAATTCAGATGTTTGACAAAGCCTGGATCGTCGATATGGCGCGTAGATGGATCTGATTGGCTTCTTCTATCTCCTTTATGTCGTCATCGGCAGAGCCCTCCACCGGCTTCAGCTTCTTCTTCATCTGCAGGGCCTTGCGGGCTTGGACATTTCACTCTTGTTCAAGAACCTTGATCGTCTCAGGCAGCTGACTTTCTTCTTGTTGAGCTTGGGACAATGCTTCTTCTACCTGCTTGAGTTCTGTCAGCAGAGCCTCTCTCGTTGCCGATAAGTCGGAAATCTTGTGCTTCAATACGTCTCCCGAGGACTTTAAGATGCCGATGTTCTTGTGTTTCTCATTGACAAGGAGCTTCACTTTTGTCATCTCTTCTGAGAGCTGGGCATGAGTGGCCCTATCGGCAAGGCGTTGAGCGGCCTTTTGATATTGAAGCTGCCAACTTTCTAAGTAAGCAGCCTTGAAAAGGATCTCCTCAGCATCAGCAGGAATATGGCCTCTGAGAGTCTTGAACAGGGCTTTGGCCGGATCGGAATCGTCGACCAATTGGGCCGTGTCTTGATGAAGGAGGGCCGATAATTCTTCTAACTTTGCCCTGATTTCTGCCGATGTGATTCCAACTGCTCGAGAGGAACTTGCCTCCTCGCCCTCATCTTTAGAGATGTCGATGGCAAAGGAGAACAAACTGTCAGGGGAGTCTTGTTCCTGAAAAAGAAAATAAAATAAGTTATTCTATGATCAAGCATTGGTAAACAATACAGGTAGAGATCAGGTAACTTACTTGTTTCAGAGCTATCTCTCGTCTCTGACTGGATGGTGCCGATGGAACCACGGGTTGATCGGCTGAGATTGCCGATGAGATTATGTCAGCTGAAAGAGTAATAGAGATAATTATAAGACGGAAAAGTAGGTTCATCGGCAATGATTTCATAGAGAGTATGTTACCTTGAGGGGGAGCAGTACTTGTTTGGATTGAGGAAACTACCGATGCTATGATTGAACTTGCTGGATCGGCAGATTGCTCGTGCACGTCAGCCGATGTATCTTCTAGCTGAGGTTCCTCTGGCTGGGTTCTTCTGTGTGAGGTTCTTCTTATGGCTAAGGAGGAGTTGGTGTTTATTGTATCTGGACTTCTGGAGAGGAAGGAGAAGATTCCACTAGGATTGGAGACACTGGGGGAGGAGAAGGTGTTGCTGTTCTCTGGCGCTTCGCCTGGGTTCTGGTACTCTTGGGGCTTTTCCCCTTTGGTTGGCTGGACTGGGGGGCATCAGCAGTCACACCTCTGGTCTTTACCGATGTGCCGGTTTGCTGATACAACGATGAAAATTCGTGAGTGCAAGTGTAACAGTGTAAAAACAAAATCGGTATGGGTGAAAGAATTCAAAAATTTACCTTGAAGGCTTGTGCTAGGGTAGAAGCAGCTACCGATGGAGATACCTTTGTCTGCTTGGTGGTGACTTTCTTGAGACGTACACCCCGATGCATTATAGCGGCCAAGGATGGAGAGTTGTTGCCGGTCGAAGAAATCGGACCTGATGGGAAGAGCTCAATCGGCTTGCCACTCCTGCTGACCGATGGGGGTGTGTTGTCGACCTACAATATAACCCAGAAAGTGAGTTACCAATGAAAGTACAAATGAAAGGATTGAAACATCGATTTAAAATACTTACAGTGTTGCCAGGAACTTTGTATTGAGAGTCGATCTTGCCACGGTATGTAAGAGCCGATTTGCAGAACAGGTGCTCTTTCCATTCTTCCCACCATTGCTTGTATGCCTGAGTAATGAAAAGGGCCGGGATCCAATCTGATAGATTGGCGTCTGTGTCAGCATTTGGTAGCAGTTGAGCTAGTCTGGTCCACTCAAGAAGAATAGTGATGGTTTCCCTGGGTTTTATTACATCGGCATAACAGAGTGCAATCGGCAGCTGACCGAAAGCTAGTTGACGGGCTAGTGCCGATGGGTTGTAAAATTCATAGGTTTGGTTGGAAGCTTTCCCACTGCCGAAGAAGTTTACTGGTATGGCTCTTGGAGTGATGAGTGCCATCATCACATCATGATCTTTATTAAGAGCATCATCGAAGGGATGAAAGGTCAGAGGGAATCTTGTGTCTGGATCTTCATAGGGCATCCATGCTCGCTGTTCTTTGGTCAAACCCTCATAAAGAGTCTGAAAGAATCGGCTAACTTGATCTCTATTACCTCCAGTACCAGGCAAAACTATGACAGCTTCACCATAGTTTAAGGGAGGATGGGTTGCCGATTCTTCTTCATCTAACTCGTGATCCTCTGCTATGTCCTTGGGGAAACGCTGTGCAAAGAGGTCGAATTCCAGTCGCTTATGCATATGGAGGCTAAGCCACATGTTGATGAACCACCAAGGACCCCCTAAGTTGCCGATGGGTTTGCCGAGCAGAAGTTTCTTGGTTACTTGGTGGAGCAGATGATAGAGCCAAGCAGGTATCGGCCGAGGGGAAATCGGCCACCATTAGCTAATCTCTCTGCTGCCGATAGGTAGACAGAGGTTGGTCCTGCCGATCGACCACAGAATACAAATTTGTCCAGCCACATGTTTAGGAAGGTGGTTTGTTCTTTTATGTTGACAGGCCCTGTTCTACGGTACTTCTGAATGTACCCAGACCAACCGCCGATAGAGTGGGTTTCCACTTTAGCACTAGGTGTGGTGTCAAATATGTGGCTACTATCGGCAGTGGACACATCTAAGCCGGTGAGCATGAGTACATCGACAAGAGTGGGAGAAGCAGGGCCATGGCCGAAAACAAAAGCATTAAGTGTGTCTGACCAGAAGTATGATGCAGCAATCAGCAGTGATTCATTCCTATGCATATCGGCAAGTGACAATCTTATGCACTGGTCCAGTTTTCGCTCACCCCATTGAACATCATTTGAGTGGCTGACTCTCAAAAATCAATCCTTCCATCCCTTGGTAGGACTGGGCCAAGAGCAGAAGGCATCTTTCCACAGATCTAGAGAAAAATTCTCGGCTCTAAAGGGGATTTTGTTTGTCTCTGCATTGATCAGATCGGTAGGATCTGGGTTCCCTAGCGGACCGAGACATTGGAGGTGTGGTTGATCGTTAGGGATGACGATTCTATTGGACAGATCCTAGATGTTTTTGGGGGTAAAAAGAAGAGCAAAAGAGAAAAAAGAAAGAAAAAATATTCAGTAAGATGAACTACGGAAGAACAGGGGTGCGATAAAAGACAGGAGAGAAGTAGGACTGACCTCAGGCACGACGAAGTTGATGGCCATTTCCTCGCAGGAGAGAAGATCGAAGACTTGGGAGTTGTTGGAGTTCTTGGGGCTCTCGAACAGTGCCGCTGCCAGAAAAGTAGAGTTGAGGCTGTAGAATGATGCGGTGGGGAAGGAGTGCCCGAGAAGGAACTATTTATAGGACAAAACGGGCAAGGGCAAATCTGACTTATCTCTTCACCGTATCCGTGATATCCGAGGATACTTAGGTCGATATGGTAACTGTTCGCACGGTAATCAATGGATTGCGTAGGTGATTTGACAGGAAGCGGTCATAATCTGGAGATATTTCACTGTGCGGGATTTTCTAGTCGGTCCATCGGCAACTCCCTCTAACGGTAATATTGCCGATGGGCGAGTAAAGTGGAGACGTCTAGTTTGGGAGGTTGAGGAATTCGAGGAATCTGCGGAAGAATCGGGCCGGAGTTGTCCGATTTTAATAGTCGGTTACCAAATTGGGAGAATTAATTGCGGAAAGGCATCATTACTGCAGAGAATTTCGGAGCCTTAATGATTTCATACTCCAAAATTGGGGGGCATGTGTTGACACCGTTTTTGGACACGTACCCAGGTTCGGTAGAGTGTAGATCGGCAAGATAGGGCAATAGTAACTGGTCTGCAGGAGAGTTGCCGATGAGGGTGGTTGCTGTTGAAGGGACAGCTGAATGTGACTAAGTCCATGGGCGGTGATGTGTTCATGCCGATGGTCAGCGTTAACCTTTGCCGATTGCTACGATGAGGAGTCTGCCGATGATTCGGAAGGAGGAACTTGAATGTTAC
This sequence comes from Sorghum bicolor, assembly GCF_000003195.3. Taxonomy (NCBI): domain Eukaryota; kingdom Viridiplantae; phylum Streptophyta; class Magnoliopsida; order Poales; family Poaceae; genus Sorghum; species Sorghum bicolor. Next base: position 25,629,804 of record NC_012879.2, read on the forward strand.
CGATTGGTCTATGGTGGTGTCCCAGTTTGTCACGGAAGGATAGTTTTTTGTTTTCCTTAGTTATTTAAATTGTTTTGTATACGAATTCTGTTTAATTTGGAATTCGAGTCCTAGTCGTGTCTGATTGTAGCTCTTTGAGCAGGGTATAAATGTAGACCCTGGGGCCTTGCAAGAATCAATCTATCAATCAATCAAACACAAGTTTTTACTCATATTCCAGCATCTACTTTTTCGACGACTTCGTCATATTTTCCTTTTCATTACGAGTTCTTAGGAGTTCGTCGACTTAAGCTCGGCGTATTCTCAAGTTCCGCGTGAATACCCCTTGGCCGTGGCATCCGGGCGCATCGCTGTTGTCGGGACCAAAGTATTCGAGTTATCACCTTTGCCGATAGTAAGGTCAAATCGGCTGGCACGCCTTAACGTTTAAATCGGGTATTAGCCCTTTGTGTTTGCAGATCCACTTTTTGCATCAACAGAATTTAAACTCTCATCATACAGGAACTCATCATGCAATATTTTAAAGACTTTTCAAAGATAAAATTCTCCATAATTCTAGCATTTCTAGGAACGGATAAACAACAGCTCAACCTTCCCATATCATATCCGTTAACAACTTAGGCTTCGGATCAAGTTTTCTTCCCACATGTTTAGGTTTAGAGCAAGCTTTAAATTATAACAGTTATGTCTAAACTTGAGAGAGAACTTCAAATTTTAAAAATTAGGCAGAGCAACTATTCATCATATCCATGCTTGAGTTTTATTATTAAGATTCAGATTAGCATAGCCACTTTATTTATTTATTAAACACACTAAGCAAAAGGCATATATATAACCATAAAATCTTTATTTGGTTTTTCATAGTTATGTATATCTATATTTTAATATAGTATAAGTATAAAGATGGATAGAAACACTTATCGGGATAAATGGGGGTGCTCTCCCCCAAGCTGAATTTTGACATAATTTCTTCTGATGTAGCTAGCATGTGGCAGAGGTGTATTTGAAAGTCGGCAGCATTCTGACAGCGATTAGAATGTCCTCCGTCTGCTAGTCTTCTTGATTCTTAAATTCTGTGGAGCTCAAATAGACAACAAAGCTTGTGGAACTGATTAAGTGTTAGCATAAATATCTAGCCTTTATCATGTTGAGACTCCTTGATAAATATTACTCTCTATTTTTATATTTTCGTTTTATAAAGCAGAAAAGAAATATTTATTTTATATTTATGCCACCACAGTGAATGCACTTATGGGTTTCGTGCCACTCGTATACTCACATGGGGCTTACTGTTTTTAACATTTTTTTTTCTTTTTAAGATAGTACGAACATGATTAACTAAGCAAACTGTTTAAAATAATTGAATGGGAAAGGATAACTACCAAGTTTACCTCTTGGCAAGGCGTTCGGTGTTTTTAAGTCCTCCGAACGGGACTCTCCTCTTTCTCAATTGTCCTGGGATTCGTTGGGTGGCAGAGTCGGTACTTCCTGCGGCGCCTCCTCTTCATGTATAGTTATCTTCTCTTTCCAAACCTGACTCGGTGCTACGGTCTCCTCTGGATAATTTTGTTTAAACTGAATGCCTTCTGACCTTACAACTTTTCCTTCATAGTCTGCCCATCCGTCCTTGATGATCTCCCTCCTCTAGTTGTGGTTACATCATTTTCTTACCTGCTTAGATTCTTCAAAGATGTAGTTAGGGTCAGTAAAATAACGGCGTACCTTCTCTAAGGGGAAGTGCATATGGACTTCTCAAGTTCCAATGTAGATGATTGCTTTAACGGTGCTGAGGAACGGTCTTCCAAGGATCATGGGTGGATCGTACTCATCTTCTCCCATGTCTATAACCTGAAAGTCTGTGTAGACAAAATGATCGTCTATTTTGACTGGGACATCAGTTACTATTCCTTTAACTTCTCGAAATGTTTGTTCTGCCATCTGGAGCTGAATGTATGTTGGTTTCAGGGGCATGGTTCTGAACAAGAGCCGATAGGTGACTGCGGCCATTATGTTGACGCCCGATCCGATGTCGCAAGTTGTCTTGTAGAAGTTGTACCCATTTATGGAGCAGTAGATGCTTGGCATTCCTGGGTCGTCCTTCTTGGTCAAAAATGGTGACTTAAGTTGTTGATCTTGGCCTCCATGAACTGCAGTGACCATCTTAGCTGACTCGGTCCACACTTGCTTGTTCCTATTCCTCCTGTTGGTCCTCTTCCTTGATTCACGTCTGGATTGATCTGGGATTTGTGTAGTCTTGTTCTTGAAGGTAAATGTCTCCTTCCTCCCTTTGATGCAGAAACTAATCTTGGCAGCACTGGCGTAGATGACAGCTCCCGAGGTGTTTAAGAATGGCCTCCCTAGGATGATAGGTGCTCTCTCATCATTACCGGTCTCTATCACCACAAAGTCTGCTGGGGCGTATAAGGTACCAACTCGGACACAGACGTTCTTCAATATTCCTTTTGGAAAACTTAATGCCTGATCTGCAAACTGCAAACACATGGTTGTCTCTAATAAAGGATATGTAAAGAATTTTTCATAGAGTACCCTGGGCATAATGTTGACACTAGAGCCAAAGTCGCAGAGTGCTTCTGGAACGTCCACCATGCCGATGGAGATCGGGTGACGGGGCATCCTGGATCGCCTCTCTTGACCGGCAGAAGGTCAGTAGTGAATTCAGTGACGGGGTTACTCCAGTTATTACCTGCATCAAACATGTCTACAATATTTGCAGATTCTAATCCTTCTAGTTATGATGGTATACCGTGGTTAGTAGTAGGAACAACAGCAGCTATTTGATTTAACTGAGATTCAATCATTTTATTAAAGCTAATTTGATTCTTGATGGCAGTAGAGAAATTATCCATTCTATTATTTATTTTTTCTAGCATTTTATCATTAGATGCCAATTTCTTAGAAAGATTATCCATTAGCTTTCCTTGATTAGACACTAACTCTCTCAGAGGTGGAAAATTATTATTATTGTTGTAAGAATTGTTACCTTGATAATTACCTGAGTAGTTAGGCCTTTGTTGATTCCAACCTCGATTTTGTTGGGGACGGTTGTAGTAGTTATTGTTGTTATTGTTGATGTAGTTCACATCCTCAAGCATGTCAGGGCAGTGATTGCCTGAGTGTCCAGTGTCTCCACACTCCTCACAAGTCATGTGAGAGTCGTAGATGTGCATAACTTTTTTCTTATCTCTAGCTCTATCATCGAGCTTCTTCATGAGCAGGTCTAGCTTAGCAGACAGCATGTCTACCTCCTTGAGCTGATGCATACCTCCACCTCTCTTGCGTGTCTGGGTCCTCTCTTCCTTCCAGCCTTGGTTGGACGCCATCTTCTCCACAAGGGCTGTGGCTTGTGATATGGTGAGTGATAGGAATGCTCCTCCAGCTGCAGCATCCATGGTTTCTCGGGCACTATTGTCGAGCCCATGATAAAACATTTGCATCAGTAGCCAACTCTCCATTCCATGATGGGGACATTCTAGGATGTAGTCTTAGAAGCGCTCCCATGCTTCTAGAACAGATTCATCATTTTGTTGCTGAAAACTTATAATATTCTCACGGAGAGCATTGGTCTTGCCCATGGGAAAGAACTTAGCTAGGAAGTTTGTTGAGCAGAGTGCCCACGTAGTATTCTTCTCCTTTGTAGCGCAGAACCACTGCTTCGCTCTCCCTAACAGTGAGAATGGGAAAAGGCGAAGTAGTATAGCATCTCTAGGGACTCCTGATATGGTAAATGTGCTGCAAATCTCTAGGAAGTGTTGGAGATGAGCACTAGCATCTTCGTTTGCCTTTCCACAGAACTGGTTGGATTGCACCATGTTGATAAGTCCAGGCTTGAGCTCAAAGTTGCCATCGATCTCTGCAGCAGGTCCAGTGTGGATGTTGCCCGTAGTGGGAGCTGAGAATTCACGGATCAATTTGTTCGCCATGGCTTCGAATTCTGAAGACAAGTTCCGGTGATCTTCTTGATTGAATGAAGCTTCTTGCTGAAGTGTTGATGATCTCTTCTTGAGCTTGGCTCTTGTTTTTCTGAATAAGGCTTCAGGATTGTCAACAAAATTTCCTAGAAGATGTCTTCTATTCATACATTCCCCTGCATAAGATAAAAATAGAAAATATCGAGGTAAAACTGTATTTGAGAATTGATAAGCTCAATCATATTAGTGATGCGAATGATAACTCAAAAATCTATATCCATTCCTGATTAGTAATCAACCTTCCCCGGCAACGGTGCCAAAAATGCTTGTTGGGTATTCTTAACATCATTACCAAAAGTAGACAGTTTTCTAATTCTAGTAACGGTGCCAAAAATGCCAAACCTATCCCTCATACCACTTAAGCCAAGTTGTCATCCCCAGCATGACATAAGAGACGTGGTATTGAAATATGCAATTCCTCTTCTAAATAAATAATGAATGGGGTCTGCAAGCGCACAGATTAATACCGATGTAGCATTTTAACCGGGAAGTATTCCAGGTATCGTTATTTATATTTTTACCACTGGGAAGGGATTAGCAATCATCAATATTGATTACAAAATAGAATATGAGATTGAGTATCTATCATTGCATGTATAATTGAGAACATTTATCTAACTCTTTCATACAATGGTAAGTGTCACATAAAAGATATATGAATTAATGAATAGTGAAAAAGATAATTAATCTGATCAGCATAACTTAGCCACATAATAAATATGATAAGCACCTCAATTAGATACTCTAGAAAGTCATTAGCATGGAATTAGAACGAACTAAAAGAATATTTCATATGTTATTCTCAACTATATAGTCTAGCATTATCATAGTCAGTGCAAGCATACTTAGCAATCATTGCGAGACAAGACTACGCCCATGCATAGTGATATTAGCAAGGTAAATGAGAAACATAGCAATCACTCCCCTGTAATAATGTTGCTCTGCCAGCCCAATACACGAGAGGGGGACTATATAAGAATCAATGAAGCCGTCACTATCACGAACTACCCCACGATCTGGCATATTGGGTACAATCACAGATAAATATGGTATAAGCACCACCCCTACACAATATCTATCATTTACCCATGGATCTGATGGATAAACGCTATACGAACCTAAACATGTATATAAATCCAATCTAACTAAGCCAAGTCTATAACTATGATAAACTAAGAACAATATAATCTTGAATATAAACAAGTAGAGCAAAGTCATAAGCAATATATTGAAGTAGAACAAAGTCATATTCATAATATTGAAGAACAAAGATAATTAGAAGAACAATTAGAAGCACAATTAGAGAATTACCAAGAATCCTCTTGACAGATCTAGAAACCAATCGAAGATTGACTCCTTCTACTTCTAATCCTATGTAGCTATGCTAATCTAGATGTCTAATTGTTGTGGTGGCTCTAATCTTGATCAGAGGCTTCTTCTCCGTTGAGGAATAATGAATTAGGGTTGAGAGGCTCCCTCCTCTAGGGGCCAAGGGGTTTGGTTTTATAGTCCCTTCAAGTGAATATGGGCCGTTGGATCAAACCGACATTGATTGAACGATTATCCTTGATCCTTTAGGTCAGTGGAGATCTTTCCCGAAAGAGTGTCTTGATTGGAGTCCAACAGGGGGCAGGCGCCCAGGTCAACTGGGCGAGCGCCCAGTGCCTGGCCCCGTTCGTCCTCCGCTTCCTTCCCGTGGCTTCTGGAGTCTTCTAGATGTAAGATAATTGCGCGGCACATTGACATCTCTATGTAATCCCGACGTGTGGGCCTTTCTTCCGTATTCCGTGATAACCCCCTGCAGAAATAGACAAACACCAAAACTCGTGGAATTCTGTCAGATAAAACCCTAAGTCTAGATGTTGGTTTCATTTGGATCCTTTTCTTTGTTTATTTGATAATTAAATTTGATACTTAAGGACCGTCAACAAACATCACTAACGAATTACTTAACATTCGAGCAACAAGGTTCACATACATCCAGAATTGCCAGCATACATACACTGGACTTTCAGCGTCATCACATAAAGTTTTACACAGCCTAGATCCACAGATTACAAGACATGCCATTTAACAACAACATCAAAAGAAGAAGGACTAGCTCTAGAGCTCTAGCATCTACTCGCTATGGTCACTGTCCATGCCGGAGCCCTCCTCGTCCTCATCTCTACTAGCGGCTGCCTCTATCTCTAGAACCTCATCCATCTCATCCTCAGAGTCCAACTCAGCTCCTCCAGGCAGGTGGTGAGGGTGGAGCTGGTTATGTAGCTGGTGGATCTCCTCATGCAGGTTCTCATTGTACTCCTCAGCATTAGCTAGCTGCTGCTCAAGCTCTAGCTATCAGGCCCTCAGGGTGTCCTCCTCGTGCCAGGCTTCATTCCTCTGACCAAGAACATGAACTAGCATGCGCTCGCAGTTCCTGTGAGCAGTAGTCACCCTGTCCCTCTGCTCTCTCAGTGCAATCAGGTCCTGACTCAGCTCACTGTTCTTCTGGACTGCCCGATCCCTCTCTCGGGTCACACGGGTCAACTCTGCTTGCAGCCTCTCAACCTCAGTGTCAAACTCACACAGCAGCTGGCGCTTCTCATCCTGAACTGTGAGAAGGGACCCAGACAAGCATCCCAAAAAGCTCCAGACCCCCATAGGTCTTCATCAAGGCGAACATAGCACTCATAGCGCACTATCACTGTGCTGGTCCTCATCTGCACTCCTCTCTAGAGCATTCACCTCGGACTGATCCCACACCGAAGTGTAGGGGTCACCCCGAGGAAACACCCCAGCAAAGGCATGGGCCAGCTCCTGTGGAAACCTCTTCATGATGTCCCTCAGAACTGCAAAGGCTGCTCTGCTGGTACCGTGGAAAGGCGTGGTACCTCGGGACTCGTACACCTAGCCGCCCCAGGCGGGGTCACCTCCACTGGTAGGGACCACTATCTCGATCCCCACCAGGGTCCCGTCACCAAGCTGCTCCTTGTTCCAATAGTAGCGAGGTTCCCTTCCTTTGGTATACCCCATCGAACTGAGCACCCTCCAAAGGAAGGTGGACATCCCAAACTCCTCGAGGAACATGCTCTTATGACGCGAGCTCCTGGCTGCCAACTGATGGCGAGGGGCCTGCCCACCAGTGGACTTGCGAGCGGTGAGCCTAGTGCGTGCCATCTGCTGCAAATAGAATACCTTGGGTAAGATTGAAGATTATCTTTTATTATCTTAATTGAAAGTGGGACAGATTTAATTAAGGGGAGGAAGTGTGCAATGTTATGGAATGAACATGATGCATGCACGAACTTACGATCTCACAAACTTAGAAACAAAAGTTAACACTAATCGGTATATGCGGTGGCACACAACATTCTCTCATAACGTAACTAGCGTTCTAAGCGGGAACGTGGTTAGTGTACCTGCAGAAAACTCATTTCAGCCCAACCTCAGTATGAACATGCAAAACAAGAATTCAAAGCTATGCACCCCACACACATAGACACCAGGTCCATGCATATGGCGTGTTACTACCCACATCATCGCCCAAATGACGGCATCACCTCTCAGGACGGAATCTCCCAACATGCGGTACTGTTCCCAGGCACACCAAACATGTGTGCATGACACAGCACCTAACAACACTTCCCTAGATTGGCAGTGTATCCGATCATGCTCTCACAGCTCCCACTTACCGAAGCGTAGAGGAAGAATTGATCCATACATTACCACTCAAATGAATGGTACTCATACTATTCCATAGAAATATGATGCAATAACTCCCAAGTTAGTACTTAACTAGCCACCTTAGAGTCCGTAACTGGGCATAAAGGATATGACCATGGCACACTAGATAGTTTTCCAAAAACTTAGTTAACACCTTGATTATCATTAATTAATAATAATCTTTTATTAAACTGGTTTAAGGTTAGTTAGAACGTACTTATGAACAATAACTCGCTAAACCTTGCTCCGATGCCAGCTGTAATAGAACCGCCCAAATTATAAGAGATTAAGCCTGGTAGTGACCATTTGCATAGTCAATCTACCGAGCTTAAGCCTATATAATCCCGGTAGTCCGTGAAATCTCAAAGGATTTCAACCATATTTCGTACGTACAACTAAGATCGTAATAAGTTCAGCGGTCACCATTCACAATTACATCCAGTTCACCACATTCATAAAAATACTTCAGAGTACTTAAAATTATTATAAAAAAGTTCTCAAGTAGCGGAAGCTTCATAGTTCAAAAGTAACACACACATATTTAGTCTGGTACAGTGCCATAGTTCGATCATTCCCATAAAAGCAAAAGAGAAGGTAGAGTGACCATCGCCCTTGGTCTATTCATCGCCCATTGCTGGGTACAAGCAGAGGATGCAATAACCATAGTACATTTGACCATCTGCAAAATAACATGGGAATAGAACCCTGAGTACGAGAATGTACTCAGCTAGACTTACCCGTCATAAACCAAAAATAAAGACTCTTCAAGGATCATGAAGGCTGTATGGTGGGGTAGTTGAGACTCTTTGCATAAAAGCATTATTCCACTAAAACATAGCCTAGAGACCTTTCTTCTTTAATTAGCTCAAGTTTGATAATATCACTACCTATTATCTAGGTTTGCACCTGTACTATTGCAAACAAGTGTAGTGATATGATAGTACCTCATCATAGCATTCATAAATCATTTATCATCATAACCCAAGTGTTCCATAGTCCTTACTACGAGGACAGGGCTCATGTCAAGTGCTCACTATCCAGGAGCGATGGCGATTCGAATCGATTTCTGACCAGCTGGCGAGTTATTCCCCACACAAACCACACTCACTGATCAGGTGAGCTACAGATCACCGTATTACACTATCCAGGACCAAATCGCGGGTTCGGCAGGCACCGCCAGTACCCAAGAACCGTTTCGGCGACCAAGGTATCCAAGGTATACCAAGGTTGCGCGTCGCGCCCTCGTCGTTCTCCTCAACCCTCACCAATACAGCGCATGGCGGCTCGACTCCCGGCCCGGATAGTGTTCAGGCTTCACGGTCGGAACGACTTATCCTTCCAGCTAAGTGTGGGGCATGCGTTCAATATGACAAGATGGCCGTCAACGATCGGTCCTTAATCGACACAGGCAGGGGCACTACGGTCAACCCCACCATAAGACCCTGCCCGGTCTCAAATTCCTTTCCACACTTGATTAGTTTTCCCCATAGCAAATACAACTAATCAAACAGGTGTCCACCTATATCTCGCAGGTGACCGGGAATCACCCGACTTCTACCGGACTAAGCAAACCAAGCATAAACACCATGCCTATCTACATAGGACAAGGTAGATAACAAGTGGTGATATCAAGGAGTACATATGCATCAACGGTACCAAGCAATTCCTATCACTTAAATGTAACATAGTAGAACAAGCATAATATAACATTTAAGTTAGCGAGAATAGAGAGACTTAGAATGCTCCGGGGCTTGCCTTTCTCAAACGTGCTCGGCTTGTGATCCGGGCACTCCTGCAACTCTTCTCCGGGCACTGGTCCTCCCAGAAGTTCCTACTCCTAGGTCTCTTCCTGCTCCTCGGGTCCCACCTCGTTCTCCTGTTGGCCTGTATGATGCATCTGTGCTTATGAGTGGAGTGCGAGATGCCCGGGGTGCAATGCTTATACAAGTGGATACTAGATGACCATGACATGATGCATAGATGATATAAGTGGTTATTTTTACAAGGTAGTCAACATCATCCGAGAACAAGTAATCGAACTAAGCATCTATTGCATTCTCTTCTACAAGTTGTCTTCATGGTTAAACAGCAAGCTAACATGATGCTTGAAAGATACTCCAAACAATCTTTTATTCTATCTAATTCATGCACAACAATTCTTATTTTATTTAATCGCTTTTGGACCTACAACAGTTGCATATATCTCTGTTTAACAATAAATTCCACAAAAATTACAGTAGACCACTAGTCAATCATAAAGTCTATCATAAATTTTTCATAATATTTGGACAATTATTTTGGGCTACAAAAATTACAAGATTAATCCATATAATTAAGTATAGTTACCCTACTGTTGTGTAAGTGTCAAACAGCAGATTTCATATTTTTATAATTTACTTATTAACATAAGAAACACCCACTAAAATTTCCAGATTAATTGCATGATCCAATTATTTATTAAAAATCATAAACCACTGCCATGCAAGCATTTAAATCATCATAAATGAATTCTTACAGCAAATAATGTGTAGCATAATTTTCCCAGAGACTAATCATCCATGCAGAGCCAACAAAACACGTTTCATATTTTTCTGAGCTATATTTTAATTACTATGCATTTTCCAAATTTCAGCAAAAACATAGATTAAATATATTTGTACAGAAAAGTTGTTCAAACATGACATGCAACTATACCAAACTATAGATCTAGAATTATAGAACACTCCACAATTTATTTCATTAATTTTGGAGCCATATATCTCAAGATATGGATTTTATATCATTTAAACTATTTTCTAGAAATCTTTTTCTGAAAACCAATTCAAAACCGGGATGAAAAACACTAAAGACACCCAGATCTCTACCCACCTCGGTCCCCTTGCGACTGACAGTGGGCCCCCGACCCCACTGGTTAGCGTGACCGAGAGGGAGAGCACCTCCGACGTGCGGATCTCGTCGGCGGTGAGGTCTCCGGCCACGGGGTGAGCACCAACGCGCTCCCCGCAGCGAGGCACACCCGAGGGTGCCTTGGATCGGCCGGAAGATGACCGGAGCACCCCCGCGGGCATGCATGGTGGCACGGCGGCGCTGCTCGCCGTGGCCAAGCCACTCCGGTGGGGTAGAACGCGTGCGGAGAATCGTCCGAGCTTCCTCACCGTGCTACGAACCTAACGCGCTCGTAAGCAAGCAAAATGAGGCAGAAACGAGCAGGTTTCGACGCGGCGGAGCACTCCGACGAGGTCAGGGAAACTCCGGCGAGTGATTCAGGGCTCGCGGCGGTCTCTCACCTCGGTAGAGCGTGCGCAGGGGCTTATCGCGGTGAAGACGAGTGCAGCGGTGGTTTTGGCGCAGAGGATGGGTCACTAGTGTGGCCGGCGGCGAGCAGCGGAGCTCAGCCAACAATGGCGCCGCAGCGGAGCTGCTGCGCTCGCGAACGGGGAGGAGAGGGAGCGGGGAGGGGACAGAATGGGGGTGCCTGGGGGCGCAGGGTGGCGTCCCGACCAGGATAAGGCCGGTCGGCCGCGGCGCGTCCACGACGCCGGCGTACGGCCGCCATGTGGCCGGCGCTGGGTGGAGCGAGGCGGGCGCCCGCACGAGGGATAGAGGGGAGGGCAAAACGGGCCGCGCAGCTTGGCTGGGCCGAAAGGGAGGCGGGTCGGCCCAGCAGCGCCTGCCCCCTTTTCTTTTTTTTGAATTTCTTTTCTCCAAAAAGCTTAAATAAAATATTTGAAGCCTCTGCAAAACTTTTCAGGGGTTGGGGTAAGAAGAAGAATTGCTCTCCACAAAATTCCCTACAACTTTGTTTTGATAAGAAAATTCAAATTCCAAATAGAATTTGAATCACAAATTAAAACTAGTTCTAGGTTTTTAATAAATTCATTTTAGAGATTTTTGGTATAAATTCCATTTCTCAATTTCTATAGCTCCAAAAATTTCACAAAATTACCCTTAAATCTTCTAACCCTTATTTCAACCTAATTTGGGCAATTCAAGAATTTAGAAGCAAGCATAATATTTTTACCATATTTAATTCACATAAAATAAAGCACATAAAATCACACTTGAATGAATAACATACTCATGCGATGCTATGCTTGATGAGAATGCTTATGGATGAGTTTATGAGACTAAGTGCATGCTTAAAACCTAGGGTGTTACAAGTTGTATGCTCTTTTCATAATAGGTTATCAAAACTTCACTTTGGCACTCATAAATTCCAGCCAATTGATTTATAACAAGCATAGAATCGCCGAAAATTTCAACAGCATCGGCCTGAACCTAATTTAACAATTCCAACCCTTTGATCAGAGCTCGATATTCAGCTTGATTATTCGTTAACGTGGCAACAATCGGCAAAGAGAACTCATACTTCTTTCCCCAAGGAGAAATTAGTACTATACCGATTCCTGCACCCCGATCACACATGGATCCATCAAAGAAGAGCGTGCAAGGAACAATCTCCAAAGTCCCCACTACACCGCAGTGCTGAGCCACAAAATCGGCCATAATCTGCCCTTTAACTGCCTTAGCAGATTCATAACACGGATCAAATTCCGACAGCGCCAAAATCCATTTGCCGATTCTACCACTCATAATCGGCATAGATAGCATGTATCGGACCACATCATCTTTGCATATAACGGTGCATTCGGCCTATAACAAATAGTGCCTCAACTTCATACATGAAAAGTATAAGCATAAACATAATTTTTCAATGGCCGAGTACCTTGTCTCAACATCAACCAGTCTTCTACTCAAATAATAAATCACACGTTCCTTCCCTTAAAATTCCTGAATTAGAGCTCAACCGATGACCATTCCATCAGTAGATAAATACAATTTGAAAGGTTTTCCTTGCTGAGGTGGAATCAGAACTGGAGGATTTGGCAAATAATTCTTGATTTCGTCCAGTGCTGACTGTTGCTCTTTTCCCCATACAAACTCTTGATCGGCTTTCAACTTATGTAAAGGACTAAAAGCACGAATCTTACCAGACAAGTTAGATATAAATCGCCTAATAAAATTTATCTTGCCGATCAGAGATTGGAGTTCAGTCTTATTGGTGGGAGCAACTATTTTGTTGATAGCATCAATAGATCTCCTACTAATTTCAATTCCTCTCTGATGCACCATGAAACCAAGAAATTGTCCTGCCGATACACCAAATGCACACTTATTAGGATTAATCTTCAAACCATGTTTCCTTGTGCACTCTAACACCTTTCGTAGATCGGCAAAATGCTTTGTGAAATCTGTTGACGGTTCTTAAGTATCAATTTTAATTATCAAATAAAAATGGGAAATGACCAATATACAAACAACACCTAGAATTAGGGTTTGATCTGATAGAATTCCACGAGTTTTGTTGTTTATCTGTTTTTTCAGGGGGTTATCAGGAAATAAGGAAGAAAGGCCCACATTTCAGGATTACATAGAGATATTAACGCACCGTGCAATTTTCTACCATCTAGAAGACTCTAGAAGCCACGGGAACGAATGGGAAGGCGATCGGGCCCGGGGGTAGGGCGCCCACCCACCCCCCTAGGGGGCCGCCCAAGAGTTCTGCCCAAACACGTCCAGCTTCGCGGATCACGCTCCACCGACCTAAAGGATCCAGGATAACCGTTCAATCAATGTCGGTTTGATCTGACGGCCCACATTTACCTGAGGGAACTATATAAGCAGACCCCCTGGCCCCTGGAGGAGAACAAGTTCATCATAGAGTTGAGAGGTACGAAGGATAACCTCTCCTCTAAATAGACTTAGGGCTTAGCATCCAATGTGAGTAGAATTAGATCTTCTAGTTCTACTAGATTGAGAGAGATATAGTGGAGGTGTAGATTGGAGGAAGCCCAGCCTGTCGGTGTCTACTCCGTGGTTGTACCTGCGGGATCAAGTTCTCCTAACCCGAAGCTTGCTCCTAGGATTCTTTAGTATTTTGACTTCTAAATTCTAGTAAGTTCTTGTTTTATTGTTCTTTGGTTTATGAGTTTACTTTAATCTCTTCGTGTAGAGTTTAGAGTAATCATCTCTAGCGTAGACGTGGTGTTTGGGCTAGAATACTCATAGATATCCCGTGACTAGCTGGACCGTAGTAGTAGCGAGATACGTGACATTTTCGAGTTACCTTTGCAAACCATATCTCATTAGCAGGAAGGACAGGGTTTATAGGTGCAGGTTGAACATCCTCTATGGTGTCTAGATTCCGTGAGCCTCCCTAGTAGAACAGTAGATCATCCTTACCAAGGTTAGAAAGAGACTACGGTTGTAGTCTTCTCTATATATCACTCACATCAAGAAACATTCTTTGTAGCCTAAAGGTTAGTAGTAATAGACTAGGTTAGTCAGATGCACTCTTTCTCCTAGTGGTAAAAATATAAATACGATACTCTGGATAACCTCCCAGGTGAAGTGCCCACCGATATCCATGCGCTTGCGGATCAATTCCTTATTGCGTTCCCAAATATCAACAAGCATTTTTGGCGCCGTTGCCGTGGAGAAAGACGGTTTGCTGAGATAACCTTGAGTCTTACTACTAGCTTGTATCTATACTTTTATCTTTTCTTATCTTTTATATTATTTATTTATTTTCTTTACTCTTACCTTATGGAAAACCAAGATTCTGAATCAATCTACCAATTTGCAACACCTTCGGAAACTGGCCTTTTACCATAGGAGTCATCACAGCCTATCCAAACATCCCAGTATAGGTTAAGTTCCAGGTTGATTGCCATGATTCAAAACCTATCTTTTTCAGGAAAGGAAGACGAAAACCCTTACCTTCGTATTAGAGATTTTGAGCAAACATGTGATTGTCTTCGCATTGAAGGCATTTCTGATAAAACTTTACGTTGGAAGCTTTTTCCTTTTTCTTTAAGGGGAGAAGCTAGACAATGGTATAATCAGAAGGTAAGTCAACAACGAGGTGAATGGGGAGTTTTATGAGCCAACTTTTGTCTAGATTTTTATTCCCTCGACCGTATCGGCGACCTTAGACTCGAAGTCCTATCTTTAAACAAAAAGATAATGAAACTTTGGGAAAATCCTGGAAATGTTTTTCTGATCTTTAAAATCTGGCCCAAACCTTAATCTTGAAGACCCTATTCTTTTATTTTACTTTTTTCAAGGTCTTCAGAAAGATCATAAACAAATGCTACATACAATATCTAGAGGTTCTTTCTTTCGCATCTCTACTGATGATGCTAGAGTGGTCCTAGATAGAATCCTAGAAGCTGAGATGGATAATACCCTTCATATGAAACCACGAAGCCAAAGTAGACACTCTGCCAAATTCTCTGTCTACTTTAGCTATCCCATGTTCTGAGCCACAAAAGGAAGAAATTCCATCACCTGATTTCATGTTGGATATAGAATCTGATCTTTTTGCCGATTTTGGAAACATTTCAAACTACCATTCTATAAACAAACCCCAAAATGGCCATTTTAGTAATTGTTTACCAAGTGAACATCAATTAAGAGAGCTTATCTTAGTCATGAGTAGCGAGTGGTTGGAGGAGTCAGAGCTTTCCTCTGATGTGATCCGTTTGGACACACCCTCTATAACTATACGTTGTGCTTATGATTCTGATCGTTTTGATCCTCTCTATAATCCTGTTGTGGGGATCAACATCATGTCTGAATCTTTTGCACTTAAATTATTTAAAAATTTGGTTTTAACCCCCACAACAAAAGTCATAAAGGAATCTTCGGGACAATTAGTCCCCAGTCTTGGAATTATTAATGTCCTACCTCTTACGGTAGAAGGCTCCATGGTTCATTTGAACTTCTGTATCTTTGATACATGGGACTTCAACCTGTTGATAGGACAACCTTTTAGAAGACTCCTTTATGAAGGTCATACTAGAAAGCTACACATTTCTTTTGGAAAAACTCTTAAATTTCCCATAACAATTTCACACTCCTTGAATAATAAGGCCGAGTCATATCTTTTGCTTGATCCTATGGAGGAGGTATAGGCTGCATCTCTAGAGCTTTTAGATGAACCAGACTTAGAAGATGAAGCTCCTTTCTTCACAGAAGAAGAAGCTGAACCATCTGAACCTGAACCCTTACATGAGTTTGCAGAAACACCTAGACCCCCCATAGAGCTTAAAACTTTACCACCTGGTCTTATCTATGCTTTCCTAAACAATAATCCAGAGTGATCATTACTGATAAACTCACTCAGGAGCAGATTCTGAGATTAATGACCATTCTTGAAAAACATCACTCAGTTTTTGGCTACTCACTCCAAGATCTTACAGGAATCAGTCCTATGATTTGTACCCATCGTATTCCGACAGATCCTTCTGTTTCACCTTCTCGAGAACCCCAACTAGACTTAACAACGCGATGAGAGCGGTAGTTAAAAAGGAAGTTATAAAGTTGCTGCATGCAGGGATTATATATCCTGTGCCGCATAGTGAGTGGCTGAGGCCAGTTCAAGTTGTGCCTAAAAAGGGAGGCATGACTGTCATTATGAATGAAAAGACCGAGCTAATTCCGCAACGCACCGTCACAGGGTGGCGGATGTGCATAGACTATAGAAAACTGAACAAAGCCACGAGAAAGGATCACTTTCCTTTACCTTTCATAGATGAGACGCTAGAGCGATTAGCGAACCATTCGTTCTTCTGTTTCTTAGATGGATATTCAAGGTATCACCAGATCCCGATCCATCCCGATGATCAAAGCAAAACCACTTTTACATGCCCATATGGAACTTATGCTTACCGTAGAATGTCTTTTGGGTTATGTAATGTGCCAACTTCTTTTCAAAGATGCATGATGTCTATATTTTCTAATATGATTGAAGAGATTATGGAAGTTTTCATGGATGATTTCTCTGTTTATGGAAAAACTTTTGATAGTTGTCTTGAAAACTTAGACAAGGTTTTGCAAAGATGTGAAGAAAAGCACTTAATCCTTAATTGGGAAAAATGTCATTTTATGGTTAGGGAAGGAATAGTGTTGGGACACCTAGTGTCTGAAAGAGGTATTGAGGTAGACAAAGCTAAAATTGAAGTAATTGAACAACTACCTCCACCTGTGAATATAAGAGGAATTCGAAGTTTTCTTAGCCATGCTGGTTTTTATCGCAGATTCATAAAAGATTTTTCATTCATTGCTAGACCACTTACTCTTTCGCTAGCCAATGATGCTCCTTTCGAATTTGATGATGCATGCCTAACATCTTTCAATTTATTAAAGAAAGCACTCATCTCTGCACCGATCATTCAACCCCCTGATTGGTCATTGCCTTTTGAAATTATGTGTGATGCTAGTGATTATGCTGTGGGGGCAGTTTTGGGACAAACTAAAAATAAGAAGCATCATGCAATTGCTTATGCAGTAAAACTTTGACAGGAGCTCAACTTAATTATGCAACCACTAAAAAAGAGCTTCTGGCTGTTGTCTGTGCCATTGATAAATTTAGATCTTATTTAGTTGGAGCTAAAATAATTGTTTACACTGATCATGCTGCACTAAAATTTCTGCTCACTAAAAAAGATGCTAAACCTCGCCTGATTATATGGATCTTATTACTTCAAGAATTTGACTTAGAAATAAAAGATAAAAAGGGAGTAGAAAATTTTGTTGCTGATCACATGTCTAGAATGTATTTTAAGAATCCACAGGAACCCTCCATCAATGATTCACTTCGGGACGACATGCTCTACGGGATTAACAGGTCTGACCCCTGGTATGCAGATATTGTTAATTTTATGGTTTTAGGGTATGTACCACCAGGAGCAAACAAGAAGAAGCTTATTCAAGAAAGTCGTTCACATATATGGGATGAGCCATACCTCTTCCGAATATGCTCTGATAGCTTACTCAGGAGATGTGTGACCACCAAGGAAGGATGGAAGATCATCGACAGATGTCATTCATCACCATATGGAGGTCATTATGGAGCATTCCGTACACATTCAAAAATTTGGTAGTGTGGATTCTACTGGCCTACAATGTATGAAGACACGAAGCAATATATCAGAAGATGTGGGCCATGTCAAAGGCACGGAAACATAAACACAAGGGATGCCATGCCACTCACCAACAACCTTCAGATTAAGCTCTTTGATGTCTGGGGAATAAATTACATGGGTCCATTTCCTCCATCAAAGAAGTGTGAGTTCATCTTTGTGGCAGTTGACTACGTCTCCAAGTGGGTAGAGGCACTACCTTGCAAGCATGCCGACAACATCAGTTCAAAGAGGATGTTTGAAGAAATTATATTTCCAATATTTGGAGTTCCCACAGTAGTGATAAGTGATGGAGGAGCACACTTCATCGACAAACGCTTCAAGCAATATCTATCAAAACATGGAATCCGTCACAACGTCGCTACCCCCTATCATCCTCACACAAGTGGCCAAGCAGAAACTTCCAACAAACAAATCAAGAATATTCTTCAGAAGACTGAATGAAATGGGAACGGCATGGAAAGACAAGTTACCCGATGCACTCTGTGTAACACCCCAGTGTTATGGTTGCATAAATCACATGCATAACATGAGCATCATCATTTACTCAAGCATATCATGATCATCATCTACCTTGAGCCATGTCATTTTATGCAAAATGTGATTTAAGTTGTCTAAATAGGCTTCCTAGGCTTGTGTTGGTGTGTACCATGCTTGTGTTTGTGCTCTATGCCTTGGAAATTAGTTTATCTATGCTTGACTCAACATTAGGAACAATGTTCATGTTGATTACTTCTCCAAAATAATCACTTAAGTCATGCTCTTTTGCTTAGTCTTTTAAAAAGTGTTTCATAAATTGTTTGCATGTCAAAACTTTCTACAGCAAAGTTGTAGCAAATTTTATAAGGAACAAAAGTTGTTTTATGGCCATCTAGCTCAAAAGTGACCCACAAGGCAGATTTGGGGCTGTTTCCAACACTTAGAAAATTTTCTAAGTCTGGGATCGTAGCAGTTTGCTCGAGGGTATGTTGTTCATCTTCCAGTTCAAATTCTGGACCGAATCAGACTTTGATCCTGTAGACAATGTTGGAGTACTCATGTAGCTCTCTAGCAGAGAGCCATTAGCTAGCAAAATCATCAAGTGGATTAGGAGATAATTGCAGTGCAAAATCGAGTTTCAGTCGGGTTCAGAAACTGAATGGAGTCGCCGTCAGTTCAGGGGAGCTCGCAGGTGACGCCGCGTGTCTGGACCCGTGGCGTCCGTACGTCGCTGTTGGTCTCGCTCGTCAATCCCCAGCGCGTCCTACAGCTTGCCACGGCGCCCCCGGTCGCGTGGACAGCGCCATTCCACTCCCGGCTCTCTCCCTCTCGCGTGCGTCGTCTTCTCCACGTCGCCGCTGTTGCTTCGGCGAGCTCGCGCGCGTGTGTCTCCGTGTCTCCGGCCAAGCGACTCTGTCCATCGCTCCGCTAGCTTCCCCGCAACACCGTCGTCAAGTTGGCTGCAGCTGCCGAGCCTCGGTAAGCCCGCATTGTCTCATCCGTCGCGAGCTTACCTCGCCGGAGCTCCGCCATGGTCATCGGCGTCGTGGCCAGGGCTCTGTAGTCCACCATTCCTCCTCATTCTTGTCCCAAAAGCTCCGCTAGGTCATGCTGATGCTCGTCCGCATTCTCTTTCGCTCTGTCTCCGGCCAGAGACGCCGGCGGTCGGCCGCGCACCACCGCCGTGCCGCCATTCGCGAGGGCGATGTACCTAGGGTCCAGTAGAGTTAGGGTTTCGGGTACCGTTCGATGCGGAATGGAGTGGAGAGCACGATGGTGCCCTTGGCCATCGCCGAGACCTCGCCGTCGACGAGATCTCCGGCGGTCAAGTCGCGCCTCTGCTCTCGGGTCACTGACATGTGGGGTTCGTTGACTCGTGGGGTCCCTCTGTCATTCTCTCTCTTTCTCCTTTATTGATTTAGGGTTTGAGCTGTTTTTGCAAAAAATCATATCTCTTGTTCCTGAGATCCAAAAATTGTGAAACCAATTTTGTGGGATTCCTTGGGATGGCTAGCTTTTAATAAAAATGTAAAATAGACTATGTTGGCTGGGAAAATAATTAATAGGATTTAATCTTGGTTATTTAAGTAAAAATTCATATCTGTTGGTAGGCTGCTCCTTTTGATATAAAAAATTTTATGGTAGTCTCTGAGTGATGCTAGAATGCCATGATAAATATTTCATGATTTTTGGAGTACTATATCTGTGATATGAAATTTATGTTGGTTCTATGGCTTGTTTTCTTATTTAAATCATAGTAAATAATTGGTGATTATGCTGATGCTCTACTTTGGGGGCAAACTTGTTTATGGTATTGGTAACATGTAAATAATCTGAAATCTGCTGTTTGGCACTATATAAGCCATGTTCCTTAATTTATGAAATAAGTACCTTGTCACATGTTAAATTCTTATCTAAAAATTGGCATGTGCAATTGCCCTGAAAATTTTATGGTGATGTCAAGATGCTATGCTTGTGCTCCTGTAATTTTTGTAGATTTTTCTGGGCAATTTTGCTAGTATCTTGTAATTATGCTCTTTTATAGAATTAAATGGATAAATGCCTTGTTACGAAACAATTAAAGGGTAACATATAATGTTCTGGTTATCTTATGATATACTTGTGCTTATAAGCTATTTGGTTGGCACTGTTTATGTTTTGGCTATGTCATCAAATAATTAATTGGAGGGTTAAGAGCTGTCTGGACAGCAAGAGAGTAATACAACCTTTACTTGTTGATAACTTGGTTTTCTGGGAGACTTGTCTAAAGCAAAGTTATTGTAAACTCTATGAACTAGCTGTGGTTTAATTTTGGGATCCTTTGGTTCAATAGTTTGAAAGTTATGGCTGTTCCAAGTTGGGTTCCAGAAATAGGTATTCTCTGTTTTTCTGGGACAGAACCTGGAACTTTGTTTGAATGACATATTTAATTTATGAATCTTGCTGTGATGTTTAAAGATGATTTGTAGACAATTTCATTAGCTTTCCAGAATGTTCTCATTTATGTTTATTGGATCTTTATAGCAATAGTTATGACCTGTTTACTGAGCTGTTCTGTTATGTGTTGCTTGCTGTTTATAGTTTGACTTGCCAAGTTTGCTAAGTCAATTGGTTTTCCTTTGTGAGTTAACTTAGAAGTTTACTCAGTAAATGAGTGTCCAGTGAGTCTAATTATGTTATCAAGCATTCATCCTTTAGTATGCACACTTTCTTATTCATCGAGCATGCAATAGGTGCACCGGACACGACCGCCTCTTTCGAGCTTCAAGTGAACCCCGAAGGCCAGGAGGGCAACCCGGAGGTGGAGGTCTAGCAAATCGGACTCGAGGAGCCCAAAGAGGAGATTGAGTGCCCAAACCACGAGCCAGCCTCGTTTGTGAAAGGCAAGCCCCAGAGCATCCTAAGTCTCCCCTTTACTTTCGAAATTTACTTGAATATGTTATATCTATTGATGCATTTAAGTAAAGGAGTTGTGATGAAGCCCTTGATGCATTTTACTCAATCCTTGTCTAGATATCTTATCACTACCTGGTT
Source organism: Sorghum bicolor (assembly GCF_000003195.3). NCBI lineage: Eukaryota > Viridiplantae > Streptophyta > Magnoliopsida > Poales > Poaceae > Sorghum > Sorghum bicolor. The sequence continues at coordinate 25,650,997 of NC_012879.2, forward strand.
ATAGAGTTAGGATCGAGTAGCTGCTTAGCCATGCTTTAACCGGTAGAAGTCGGGTGATATACTGTCACCTGCGCGATATAGGGTTATGTCGGATCACGATGGACTATATGTGCTATCGTGGATGGAACCTGATTAAATTGACTTAAGCCGGGCGGAATTTTGCAAGGTTGTAGTAACTCCGTCTGTTGTAGCTAAGGACCGACCGTTGTACGTCCTCTTGTCATGTTGAACGCATGCCTAACACTTAGTTGGCCAGATAACTCGTTCCGACCGCGAAGCCTAGTAGTATGACTCAGGCCGGAAGACCGGCAAGTATAAAGTGCGCACTACCGGAGGAAGTGCGGTGTGTGGGGAACCATTGGCGTAAGACCAAAGGCAGGTGAGTTAAAATTCCTGACCTCCCTGGCAGAGTGGTTGTCGACGGTTCTTAAGTATCAATTTTAATTAACAAATAAACAAGAGAAAGGACCAATATGCAACCATCACCTAGAATTAGGGTTTGATCTGACAGAATTCCACGAGTTTTGTGGTTTATCTATTTCTGCAGGGGGTTATCAGGAAATAAGGAAGAAAGGCCCACATGTCGGGATTGCATAGAGATATCAACGCACCGTGCAATTTTACTTCATCTAGAAGACTCCAGAAGCCACGAGACCGAAGCGGAGGCAAAACTGGGCCAGGCCCAGGGCGCCCGCCCTGGAAGCCTGGGCGCCCGCCCCCCTGCTGGAGCCAAATCAGGACTCTTTCGCTCGGGATATTCCACCGACCTATTGGATCAAGAAAAATATAGTACCACCTCGCCTATCGACCCAAAAACGCATAGAAGGGGAGGAAGACATGAAGAAATTATCATAGAGACTGAGGGGTGCCCTCGAAGGAAAACCTCTTCTCTAAATAATATTTCTTTTTAGGCTTAGCAATCAATGTAAGGTAGAAATAGATCTTCTAGTTTCTACTAGATTGAGAGAGATAGAGTGGAGGTGTAGATTGGAGGAAGCCCGGCCTGTCGGTGTCTACTCCAAGCTTGTACCTGTGGGATCAAGTTCTCCTAACCCGAAGCTTGCTCCTAGGATTCTTCAGTAATTCGACTTCTAAATTCTAGTAAGTTCTTGTTTTATTGTTCTTATGGTTTATGAGTTTACTTTAATCTCTTCGTGTAGAGTTTAGAGTAATCATTGCTGGCGTAAACGTGGTGTTTAGGCTGGGGTACTCATAGATATTCCCTGACTAGCTGGACCGTGGTAGTAGTGAGGAACGTGACAATTTTGAGCTACCTTTGTAGATCACATCTCGTTAGCAGGAAGGATAGGGTTTATAGGTGCGGGTTGAACATCCTTTGTGGTGTCTAGATTCTATTAGCCTCCCCATTAGAACAGTAGATCATCCTTACCAAGGTTAGAAGGAGACTACGGTTGCAGTCTTCTCTATTTATCACTCACATCGAAAGACATTCTTTGTGCCTAAAGGTTAGTAGTAATAGACCGGTTAGTCAGATGCACTCTTTCTCCTAGTGGTAAAAAAATAAATACGATACTCTGGATAATTTCCCGGGTGAAGTGCTCACCGATATCCGTGCGCTTGCGGATCAATTCCTTATTGCGTTCCCAAATATCAACAAGCATTTCTGGCGCCGTTGCCGGGGAGAAAGACGGTTGCTGAGATAACCTGTGTCTTGCTATTAGCTTGTATCTATACTTTTATCTTTTCTTATCTTTTATATCCTTTATTTATTTTCTTTACTCTTACCCTATGGAAAACCAAAATTCTAAATCGATCCATGAGTCTGCAATCCCTTTAGCAACTGACCTTTTACCATGGGAATCATCACAGCCTATCCAAACATCCCAGTATAAGTTAAGTTCTAGGTTGATTGCTATGATTCAAAACCTATCTTTTTCGGGAAAGGAAGACGAAAACCCTTACTTTCATGTTAGAGATTTTGAGCAAACATGTGATTGTCTTCGCATTGAAGGCATTTCTGATAAGACTTTACGTTGGAAGCTTTTTCCTTTTTCCTTAAGGGGAGAAGCTAGATAATGGTACGGTCAGAAGGTAAGTCAACAACAAGGTGAATGGGGAGTTTTACGAGCCAACTTTTGTCTAGATTTCTATTCCCTTGACCGTATAGCCGACCTTAGACTCGAAGTCCTATCTTTTAAACAAAAAGATAATGAAACTTTGGGAAAATCCTGGAAACGTTTTTCTGAGCTTTTAGAATCTGGTCCAAACCTTAATCTTGAAGACCCTGTTCTTTTATTTCACTATTTTCGAGGTCTTCATAAAAATCACAAATAAATGCTACACACAATGTCTAGAGGTTCTTTCTTTCGCATCCCTGCTAATGAAGCTAGAGTGATCCTAGATAGAATCCTAGAAGCTGAGATGGATAATACCCTTCATGATGAAACCTACGAAGCCGAAGTAGACACTCTGCCAAATTCTTCATCTACTTTAGCTATCCCAAGTTTTGAGCCACAAGAGGAAGAAATTCCACTACCGGACTTCATGCTGGATATAGAATCCGATCTTTTTGCCGATTTTGGAAATATTTCAAACTACCATTCTATTGACAAACCCCAAAATGGCCAGTTTAGCATTTATTTACCAAGTGAATATCAATTGAGAGAGCTTATCTCAGTAATGAGTAGCGAATGGTTGGAGGAATCAGAGCTTTCCTCTGATGTAATCCGTTTGGACACACCCTCTATAACTATACATTGTGCTTATAATTCTGATCGATTTAATGCTCTTTATAATCCTGTTGTGGGGATCAACATCATGTCTGAATCTTTTGCACTTAAACTATTTAAAAATCTTGTCTTAACCCACACAACAAAGATCATAAAGGAATCTTCGGGACGATTAATCCCCAGTCTTGGAATTATTAATGTCCTACCTCTTACGGTAGAAGGCTCCATGGTTCATTTGAACTTCCATATCTTTGATACATGGGACTTCGACCTGTTAATAGGACAACCTTTTAGAAGACTCCTTTATGAAGGTCATACTGGAAAGCTACACATTTCTTTTGGAAAAACTTTTCAATTCCCAATGATAATTTCACACTCCTTAAATAATAAGGCCGAGTCATATCTTTTGCCTGATCCTATGGAGGAAGTAAAGGCTGCATCTCTAGAACTTTTAGATGAATCAGACTTAGAAGACGAAACTCCTTTCTTCACAGAAGAAGAAGACGAACCTTCTGAGCCTGAACCCTTAGACGAGTTTGCAGAAACACCTAGACCCATAGAACTTAAAACTTTACCACCCGGTCTTACCTATGCTTTCCTAAACAATAATCCAGAGTTCCTTGTGATCATTAGCGATAAACTCACTCAGGATCAAACTCTGCGATTAATGACCATTCTTGAGAAACATCACTCAGTATTCGGCTACTCACTTCAAGATCTTACAGGAATCAGTCCTATGATTTGTACCCATCGTATTCCAACAGATCCTTCTGTTACACCCTCTCGAGAACCCCAACGTAGACTTAACAACACTATGAGAGAGGTAGTTAAAAAGGAAGTTATAGAGTTGCTGCATGCAGGGATTATATATCCTGTGCCGCACAGTGAGTGGGTGAGCCCAGTCCAAGTTGTGCCCAAAAAGGGAGGCATGACAGTTATTATGAATGAAAAGAACGAGCTAATTCCGCAACGCACCGTCACAGGATGGCGGATGTGCATAGACTATAGAAAACTAAACAAAGCCACGAGAAAAGATCACTTTCCTTTACCTTTTATAGATGAGATGCTAGAGCGGTTAGCAAACCATTCATTCTTCTGTTTCTTAGATGGATATTCAGGGTATCATCAAATCCCGATCCATCCTGATGATCAAAGCAAAACCACTTTTACATGCCCTTATGGAACTTATGCTTACCGTAGAATGTCTTTTGGGTTATGTAATGCATCAGCTTCTTTTCAAAGATGCATGATGTCTATATTTTCTGATATGATTGAAGAGATTATGGAAGTTTTCATGGATGATTTCTCTGTTTATGGAAAAACTTTTGATAGTTGTCTTGAAAACTTAGATAAGGTTTTGCAAAGATGTGAAGAAAAGCACTTAATCCTTAATTGGGAAAAATGTCATTTTATGGTTAGAGAAGGAATAGTGCTAGGACACTTAGTGTCTGAAAGAGGTATTGAGGTAGACAAAGCTAAAATTGAAGTAATTGAACAACTACCTCCACCTGTGAACATAAAAGGAATTCGAAGCTTTCTTGGCCATGCTGGTTTTTATCGTAGATTCATAAAAGATTTTTCATTTATTGCTAGACCACTTACTCTTTTGCTAGCCAAGGATGCTCCTTTCGAATTTGATGATGCATGTCTAACATCTTTCAATTTATTAAAGAAAGCACTCATCTCTGCACCAATCATTCAACCCCCTGATTGGTCGTTGCCTTTTGAAATTATGTGTGATGCTAGTGATTATGCTGTGGGGGCAGTATTGGGGCAAACTAAAGATAAGAAGCATCATACAATTGCTTATGCCAGTAAAACTTTGACAGGAGCTCAATTTAACTATGCAACCACTGAAAAAGAACTTCTAGCTGTTGTCTTTGCCATAGATAAATTTAGATCTTATTTAGTTGGAACTAAAATAATTGTTTACACTGATCATGCTACGCTAAAATATTTGCTCACTAAAAAAGATGCTAAACCCCGCCTGATTAGATGGAATTTATTACTCCAAGAATTTGACTTAGAAATAAAAGATAAAAAGGGAGTAGAAAATTCTGTTGCTGATCACCTGTCTAGAATGTATTTTAAGAGTCCACAGGAAACCCCAATCAATGATTCACTCCGGGACGACATGCTCTATGGGATTAACAGGTCTGACCCCTGGTATGCAGATATTGTTAATTTTATGGTTTCAGGGTATGTACCACCAGGAGCAAACAAGAAGAAGCTTATTCAAGAAAGTCGTTCACATATATGGGATGAGCCATATCTCTTCCGAGTATGCTCTGACGGCTTACTCAGGAGATGTGTGACCACTGAGGAAGGATGGAAGATCATCGACAGATGTCATTCATCACCATATGGAGGTCACTATGGAGCATTCCGTACACATTCAAAGATCTGGCAGTGTGGATTCTATAGGCCTACAATGTATGAAGACACGAAGCAATATATGAGAAGATGTGGGCCATGTCAAAGGCACGGAAACATAAATACAAGGGATGCAATGCCACTCACCAACAACCTTCAGATTGAGCTCTTTGATGTCTGGGGAATAGACTACATGGGTCCATTTCCTCCATCAAAGAAGTGTGAGTACATCTTGGTGGCGGTTGACTATGTCTCCAAGTGGGTAGAAGCATTACCTTGCAAGCATGCCGACAACGTCAGTTCAAAGAGGATGTTTGAAGAAATTATATTTCCAAGATTTGGAGTCCCCAGAGTAGTGATAAGTGATGGAGGAGCACACTTCATCGACAAACGCTTCAAGCAATATCTATCAAGACATGGAATCCGTCACAACGTCGCTACCCCTTATCATCCTCAGACAAGTGGCCAAGCAGAGACTTCCAACAAACAAATCAAGAATATTCTTCAGAAGACAGTAAATGAAATGGGAACAGCGTGGAAAGACAAGTTACCCGATGCACTCTGGGCATACCGGACAGCATACAAGACCCCAATTGGAATGTCTCCATACCAATTGGTGTACGGGAAGACTTGCCATCTACCTGTTGAACTAGAATTCAAAGCACACTGGGCCATAAAGAGATGGAATATGGACCTAGATGTTGCTGGAGATTATAGAAGAATGCAATTATCAGAATTGGAAGAATGGCGAGAGAAGGCATATCACAATTCAAAGATCTACATAGAAAGAGTCAAGAGGTGGCATGACAAGAGAATCAAGAAGAAGGAGTTCACACCCGGAGATAAGGTATTACTTTTTAATTCCAGGGTGAAGCTTTTTGGGCATGGAAAACTCCGGAGCAAATGGGAAGGACCATTCAAGGTAATCAATTCATCATCCCACGGAGCTATCACACTTCAAAACAGCGAAGGTACGTTATTCAAGGTAAATGATCAACGTCTTAAATTATTTTTAGAGCCCAATGAGGAATTTGAAGAAATAGACGTAGTCCATTTTTACCTTCCCATGGAGAATTAGAGCCCGACACTTTTGGTCTGATGGTTTTGGGGCATATATATATTTTTCTAAATAATTTTGCATCTAGAAACGCGCTCGGAGAAGTGGGCCCACAGAGGGGCCAGAGAGAGGGCGGGCGCCCAGGTCAAGTGGGCGGGCGCCCAGCCCCTGTTCCCCCTCGGTCCCGACTTTCTCTGTTATGGAAAATGCACTTAGGGTGATCCGAATAATCCCTCAGATGGAAAGTTTCGCACGCACATCGACGGGAGCAACCCGAACAACCCATAGAGGCATCCTTTTGACCCCTATATAAACAGACCCCTGACCTCAGTTTTCAAACACCAAGCCACCAAGCTTTCTCTCCTTCAACTAGAGCTTGATTAGCTCTCCTTTAATTAGAGCTTAATTAGCTCTACTTCAATTAAAATTTTATTAGTTCCTTGCTACTCCAATGGCCGACAAGTACCACGACGATTGGGAAGTCGTCCCCTTCAACCTCAACATGGAGCCAGTGGAAGACCCCGATGCCCGTGCTCTCGTCCCGGCCAAAACAGAGCGTCAGCTAGAAGCCATGCCATTACGCCAACGCAGCTCCGCCCAATCTTACCATGCTCAACCAGTTCTCACCGCACCACCACAACCCCTACTCCTCAAAGGACCATCATCCAAGACGAAGACCACTATCAAGGTGCCAATCGACACAAGGATCCTTCCACCTAGACCCAATGAGAGGGTCATTGGAGTCAAGACCAACCGAAGCGGCGAGATTAGCAGCGTACGCTACACTTCAGAGGTGGAAAGGCCTTACTTTGAAGGAATTAGAGCAGCCAAAGTCCGTTTCATCCCTCCAAAGGCAGCCTCGAAGCATTCTCTCAATGCTTTTGAAACACCTCCCAAGCGTCGCAAGACTATAATGGATATTGATGAGGAAGTTCGCAGGCTAGATAGAGTTATCATAGACCTCCAGTCCTCAATTAATTCCCTCACTAGGCAGCTCTCTAACCACAAAACCATTATACTAGGCCTTAGGCAGGATCTTGCCAGTGCCAACAAGAAGATCAAGGAATTAGAGCGCCGTTAAGTTATCTAGATTAGACCTTGAGGCAATGCATCTTAGTCATCTATCTTTAAATTCGGTTTAGGTTTGCAATTATCATCAGTTTACTATTATTATCAGTTTGCTATCAGTTTGTTATCAGTCTTTTGTACTAAATGCCTCAAGATCAATAAAGGGTATTACTATTATTACTATGTCTTGTGTGTCTCTACTTTATTTTTGTGCAAGAAAGCAGAAAACAAGTATGGGGGAGATCCCTCGACATGCTAAACACACTCCGACTGCACCACTCCACCACTCAGGTACACACTCTGCACACTTTACTTCATACATACATTTATTTTGGATTATGCAGATTACTGTTTCCGACATGATAAAATAAAAAGATTAAAATATTTCTAATCATGATTAATCGCAATCTGTGATATTTCCTGAAAATTTGCAATTATTATAAAATCATTTTTAAAACCCTGTGTTACTTAAGTCAATATGGAATATGTGATGGTAGAGTATGAGTTTCTTATTCTTGATATCATTGTTGCTTGGAGAATTTGTTTCAAAATATTCAAAATTCTAGCTACCATCCTCAGAGTTTTATATGCCTGATAAAAATAAAAATATTAATGATGATTATAAAGCTATCTACTCTGTATTGAGTTTGTTCAAAATGAGTTAGACCCTTGTTGAGAGATTTATCATGCTCCCAAGATCAAGACACTATTTCAGTAAGATTCACTCTTCCGAAGTATTATTGCATTAGAGGCATGGGCTATGCAAAAATAAAAATATTTCGAGGAAATAAAAAGGAGCAAGTGCTCGACAACCTCGTAGAAAAAAAATGGGCAAGTGTCCGGCAGTAGAATTAGGGGTACCTCGGTATCCACTTAAAAAAAGATGATAGCCCATGGTCCCTCTAATAAGCAATATGCCAGCAAGAGTTGACAAAGTTTTTAATTTTCAAAGTCTTTGATCTAAGACTATGACATTCCCCTCCTCGGATCCCGTTTTGATCAGGCAATAAATGCAAAGTAAGTATGCTTGAGAATTTTTGCAAAATAAAATAGCCTCAGTGAGATATATATAAAAGATAATGAGTGATCTGAGAGAACCTATGAGGATCAAAAGGTATGCTGTGGGGGTATAAACCCCTATACCCTTGCGGCTAGATTTCGGCCAGGAGGCTTGGTCCATTACGAGACGAGTTCAAGGCTTGATCCGACAACCTGGAGTTTCGCGCAAGGAAACAAGATGTGGAGATCAAGCAGGATTCTAGTCGGTTAGAATAGGAATTGACATCGAATTATCCATGGCAATTGTAACCGACTAGGATTAGTTTCCAGATCTGTAACCCCGCCCTCCAGACTATATAAGGAGGGGCGAGGGACCCCCCTAGGACATCATATTCTCTCAGCACAAATCAATACAACCAGACGCAGGACGTAGGTATTACGCCAACTCGGCGGCCGAACCTGGATAAAAAGCTTGTCCGTGTCTTGCGTCACCATCGAGTTCGTAGTTTGCACACCGTCTACCGAAAAACTACTACCGTGGGTATACCCCAAGGTAGACTGCCGACTAGCTTTCGTCGACAGTGGCGCGCCAGGTAGGGGGTGTGCGTGCAACTTTTCCGGCGAACAAGATGGTCACGATCCCAGCTTCCGCGACCGTGCCCGAAGGCCTCACGTTCACCGTCGGCCAGATCACGTGGACGACGTGCAGCGGCGGCTTCGCGACCACGGTTTCGAAAGAGACCCAGATCCAATCTGAGATCACGCTGTCTCCGACCACGCGCACGACGGCACCAAGCACCCGACTACCGATCCCACCCTACAAGGGAAAGGCGATCGACTGCTCGGACCTTCTCCGAGCACTCGATCGCGTTGACCCCAAGCTACTCGAAGTTTCCCAACTCATAGATGGGGTTCTGCGTCGGCCCGACCAAGCTGCTCCAGCGGATTTTTTCAAATCCCGCCGGCCAACTCGTGTCGCCACACACGAACGGCTGGGAACGTCTTTGACGATAACCTCAAACCCCTCAGGACGATCCGTCGAGCTCAGGAAGGAAGACTATCCTTGCGGCCTGAACAACTCGGCCTCTGTTTACTCACGGCACACCCAATCTGTTTTTAGCAAGGCGGGTTGGTCGCCGACAAGGAACAATCGTCACCACGTCAACATGGTGACAATCCGAGAAATACGGGACGGCCAGGTCTCCAGCACCAACTCAAGCACCGGCTCCGTTCCCACCGAGGTTATAAACACTGAAGACGAGGACTACGACCTGGATTTCCCTTCACACCCTCCGGGTTTCGACCGATTCCCGATATTTCCCCCCCGGCGAGGGGATATTGTGTTTAATGTCAGCGCCGACGAACCGGACGTTGATGGAGAAACAGATGACCAGAGGCAACTCCGCGAACAGCGTAACGCCGAGCGCGCCCGACGACGTGCGGACGAGCAACAACAAATGCCACCAAATAATCTCAACGATGCCTTTGACATGGTCGGGGACCAGCCAGTCTACAAAACGCCAAGCGCCAACGTAGCTGTTGCCATGGCTAACCTAGATCGGCTTCCTGATACCCCCGAATGCCAGGGAGTCCGGACCAGCATACGAGCACACCTGATCGCCGCAATGGGACAGACAGCCACTCTGCTCAAGAGAGTCCAGGACGTCTCCTATACGGGAGCCGCCTCCGACCAGACTAATCGTAGCCGGGCCCCACCCAGCGGGCGTCACCGCAGCCGCTCCCCCGACAACCGTCGATGGGACTCACGGCGCGACGATGGTGGTCGGGACGCCGATGGCCGCCGCCAGCAGAACCGCGCACGCGGCCAAGAAGAAGATCAACACAGGGATCTCCGCCACAACATCCCTCCCAAAGATGCCCGGGACCGCATCAACAGGCGCGCCGCAGAGAGAGCAGTCCACGAAAACCTGCGACGCATCGAGTACGATGCAACGCACGGTCCTCCGGGCCTAAGACAGTTCTCCTCACACCTCCGCCAGGTCGTGTGGCCCCGCAATTTCAAGCTCGAAAAACTTAAAAAATATGACGGCAAGGAAAATCCAGAGAACTGGATCACCCTCTATGAAATCGCCGTCCGATCAGCGGCAGGGGATGAGCACGTCATGGCCAACTACTTCCCCGTAGTCCTCGACCAGGCTGGTCATCAGTGGCTTCTCGGCTTGCCCGAGGACTCCTTCGACTCTTGGGAAGAGCTGCGCCAGGCTTTCATCGACAACTTCATCGCCACATGCGAGCAGCCTGGAAACAAGTATGACCTTGAAAGGATAAGGGACAGGAGGAACGAACCTCTGCGCGATTACATCCGACGATTCTCGGATATGCGCCTCAAAATCCCGAAGATTTCTCATGACGAGGCCATCTCAGCCTTCATCAAGGGCCTGCGATTCCACGAAGCGCTGAGGAACAAGCTGTTGCGTAAACGTCCAACAACGGTAGCAGAGCTCCTCGCCACGGCTAAAAATTACGCCGATGCCGACGACGCAGAAAAACTAATCCGAGACGATGCGAGAGGTCCCGACCAGCCTCCCCAGCGAGATGACGGTCGTGGTCGCTACGACAGCAGAAATCACCGCCGCTCCGACAACCGCGATCACCGAGAGGGTTGGGATCGGCGGCGCGACGACTTCAGAGGAAAACGCCCCCGCGACTACGACCACGAAGTAAATACGGTCAAACGTCCCAATGGACGACGGGACTACCAAGAAGACTACAACAAAACGTTGAAGGGACCATGCCAACTACACCCAAAGTCCAATCATACCATGGAAGAGTGTCGCGTCCTCAAAAGTATCTATACACGGCGGGCCGCCCAAGACGACTCCGCCAAGAAAAATAACAAGCGCGACGGGCACGACCACGAAGATGAGGATGAGGACCAAGATAGGGACCCCCGACACCAATACGTCAGCCCCACTGACGTGGTCCACTCCATTTTCGGAGGCAAGGTCTCCACTGAGTCCAAGCGAGAAAGAAAGCTGTTAAAGAGAGCCTGCCTCAACATAGACAGCACGGACGGGCTGATCGCAGATCCGAAATTTCCCACGTGGTCCCACAGGGAGATCTCGTTCAGCAGGAAGGACCAGTGGGCTGCTATGCCAGAGCCGGGTCGTTTCCCACTGATTCTTGACCCCTGCATCAACAGCATCAGATTCGAGCGCGTGCTCGTGGACGGGGGAAGCTCCATCGACATCCTCTTCCGCAACAGCCTGCCCGCCCTCAAGATATCACCGGCACAACTAAAACCTTACGACGCCCAATTCTGGGGGGTTTTGCCAGGTCAAAGTTCGGTGCCTCTCGGACAGATAACATTGCCTGTCCAATTCGGCACACCCGATCACTTCCGGACGGAGTTCATCAACTTCGTAGTCGCGGATTTCGACGGGACCTATCACGCCATACTGGGCCGCCCATCGCTGACAAAGTTCATGGCAGTCCCGCACTACTCATACCTAGTCCTTAAGATGCCCACGGAGAAGGGTGTCCTAACCGTCAGAGGCAACGTCTACACTGCGTACACCTGCGAAGAAGAAAGCTTCAAGATCACCGAGGCAATTGACCTCTCAATCCGCATGGCGGAAACAGCAAACCAAGCCGCACAGCTGCCTCCCGACCAGCTCCGATTACCTGAGCAGGAGACAGCCAGAAAGAACTCGAAATCCAAGGAGTACAAAGAAGTGCAGCTGGTCGAAGGCAACCCCGAGAAGACAGCCCTCATCGGGGCTAACCTGGATCCAAAATAGGAAGACGCGCTCGTCAGGTTTCTAAGGGACAACGTGAGCGTTTTCGCATGGAAACCCGCAGACATGCCCGGTGTCCCACGAAACCTGATCGAGCACTCCTTAAATGTCTCGAAGACCGCAAGACCAATCAAGCAAAAACTGCGACGGTTCGCTCGTGACAAAAAGGAGGCTATTAGGACAGAAATAACACGGCTTCTAGCAGCCGGATTCATAAAAGAAGTGTATCACCCCGATTGGCTCGCCAATCCGGTTCTTGTACGCAAAAAGAATAATGAATGGAGAATGTGCGTTGATTACACCGATCTCAACAAACACTGTCCTAAAGATCCTTTTGGTCTTCCTCGCATCGACGAGGTGGTCGACTCAACGGCCGGATGCGAACTCCTCTCCTTTCTAGATTGCTACTCTGGTTATCACCAGATCTCGCTAAAGGAAGAAGATCAGATCAAAACATCCTTCATCACACCCTTCGGCGCATACTGCTACACTACCATGTCTTTCGGACTTAAAAACACCGGGGCCACTTATCAAAGGGCCATCCAGCAATGCCTCCACGACGAGATTCGCGATGACCTCGTCGAGGCCTATGTGGACGACGTGGTCGTAAAAACAAGGGACGCGAGCACCCTAATCGACAACTTAGACCGAACCTTCAAGGCACTCAATAGGTACAAGTGGAAGCTCAACCCCAAGAAATGCATTTTCGGCGTTCCTTCCGGTCTACTACTCGGCAACGTCGTCAGTCGCGACGGCATACGACCAAACCCTTCAAAAGTCAAAGCCGTACTCGACATGCGACCACCGAAGAACGTCAAGGATATTCAGAAGCTAACCGGATGCATGGCCGCCCTCAGTCGTTTCATCTCAAGGCTGGGAGAAAAAGGCCTCCCTTTCTTCAAACTATTGAAAGCGTCAGAAAAATTTTCTTGGACAGAGGAAGCCGACGCTGCGTTCACTCAGCTTAAGACCTTCCTCACTTCACCACCTGTCCTCACAGCGCCTCAGCCCAATGAAGACCTACTCCTTTACATTGCTGCAACCGACAGGGTCGTTTCCACGGCAATAGTGGTCGAGCGAGATGAACCAGGTCACGTCTTCAAGGTCCAGAGACCCGTTTACTTCATAAGCGAAGTCTTAAACGAGTCCAAGGCCAGGTACCCACAAATACAGAAGCTTATATACGCCATCCTGATAACGTCAAGAAAGCTGAAGCACTACTTCGACGGCCATCGAGTCCTGGTGACAACCAGCTTTCCTCTCGGGGACATCCTGCGCAATAAAGACGCCAATGGCAGAATCGTGAAATGGGCAATGGAATTATGTCCATTTTCCCTGGAGTTCCAGAGTCGCACCACTGTCAAGTCTCAAGCCCTGGTCGATTTCGTTGCCGAATGGACGGATCTCAACGAGCCTTCCGTTCCCGATGTCTCAGACCACTGGTCAATGTTCTTTGACAGGTCCTTGAACATCAACGGTGCAGGCGCTGGGATATTGTTCGTATCACCCAACAAGGACAAACTCCGTTACGTCCTTCGGATCCATTTTCCGGCGTCAAACAACGTCGCCGAATACGAAGCATGCTTGCATGGCATACGACTAGCCGTTGAACTGGGGGTCAAGCGCCTCTATGTCTACAGCGACTCCGCTTTGGTCATCAACCAGCTCAACAAGGAGTGGGACGCAACCCACGAGAAAATGGATCTCTACTGCAAAGAAATTCGCAAATGGGAAACTAACTTCTATGGCATAGAGTACATCCACGTGGTCCGGGATAAGAACCAAGCAGTAGATGCGTTGTCAAAGTTAGGCTCATCTCGGGCCCAAATCCCGCGGGGTATTTTCGTCCAGGACATCCATGAGCCGAGCGTAAGCTCCCCCCTGGTCGACAAGCAACCCACCGAGGCAATGCTCATAGATGACGCCACTCCGACAACCGGTGGGCGTGACTGGCGTACCCCGTTCATCAAATACATATCAGACGGGACAGGCTTTCAGGACAAAACAGAGAACGAGCGCCTCATCCGACGATCAAAGAACTACATCCTGGTCGACGGAAAACTCATGCGGAAAAACGCAAGCTCCGAAGTACTGCTCAAGTGCATACCCCAAGATGATGGTATCAAGCTCTTGGAGGACATACACGCTGGATCCTGCGGCAATCACGCCGCATCTAGAACGCTGGTCGGAAAGGCTTTCCGAGCAGGTTTTTATTGGCCAACCGCGGTCGGCGACGCAGAAAAACTGGTTCGGCATTGCGAAGGATGTCAGTTTTTCGCTAAGAGGACCCACGTACCTGCCCATGAAATTCAAACCATCCCGTCGTCTTGGCCCTTTGCTTGCTGGGGGCTTGACATGATCGGACCATTTAAACCAGCCCCGGGCAATTTCAAGTTTGTCTTCGTGTTAATCGACAAGTTCTCCAAGTGGATTGAATACATGCCCCTGGTCAAGGCAACCTCCGAGAAGGCTGTGGAGTTCCTCAATCAAATCATACACAGATTCGGCATCCCGAACAGCATAATCACCGACCTGGGCACTCAGTTTACTGGCACCACTTTTTGGGATTTCTGCGATGACAGAGGCATAGTCATAAAATATGTGTCAGTGGCACATCCACGTGCCAACGGTCAAGTCGAACGTGCTAACGGAATGATCGTTGACGCCCTAAAGAAAAGGCTGTACACCGAAAACGACAGAGCACCCGGTCGATGGATGAAAGAATTGCCGGCAGTGGTCTGGGGCCTCCGAACCCAGACCAGTCGAAACACAGGGGTGTCTCCCTACTTCATGGTGTACGGTGCAGAGGCGGTCCTGCCGTCTGACATACACTTCGGATCTCCTAGAATCGAGCACTTCGACCAGGCGACCGCCGACAACGCCAGAGAACTCGAAATCAATTGCATGGAGGAAAAGCGTTTAGTTTCATGTCTCCGAACAGCAAAATATCTCGCGGCAGTCAGGCGATACTACAACAGGAACGTCAAGGACCATTCCTTCGTGGTCGGCGATCTGGTGCTTCGATGGAAAACAAGCCAGGAGGGAATGCACAAGCTATCCACTCCCTGGGAAGGACCCTTCGTGGTGACCGAGGTCACACGACCTACGTCCTACAGATTGGCATACCCAGACGGAACACGAGTGCCTAACTCTTGGCACATCGACAAACTGCGACGTTTCTATCCATAAAGTTTTAATGACTTTCTTTTGTAAGTATCTTATAATTTTTGATAATGAAATTCTCTATTTTTTGCCTATACCTTGTCACACACAGCACTCGGCAAAACTCCTGCAATGGATGCTCTTAGCGACAACCAAGACAAATACGGTGACACGTCACTCAGATATTCTTACAGCGCTCAAAACAACAGTCATGACAAAAAGTAAACTTTATTACAAACTTTACATACAAAGTTTACAATAAATACCCTGACGGGCAGACACTAGTCTATTCCTACAGACTACTTTATTGGCCTAGCTGCTCGGGCTGATCACCCGCCTGGCCCTGCTGCCCGGACGAAGGGGTCGGGGCCACCGGCGCCTGGCTGGTCGAGACCGCAGGCGTCGACCGCCCATCTCCCGCAACGGACGCGCCCGACAACTCCCTGGCCGACCTATCTGAACTCGGCTGGTCTGGAGGAGTGGCCGTTCCGCATAGATTGATGTCGCCGATCACTGTCGACGACAAGTCCAGTAGACTACCCCGAAGCTCGTCCGCGTCCTGCGGGCCGACTTCCTTCGGGTACCCCTTCTCCAGCCTGCTCAAGTCGACCAGGGTGTAGTGGGCGCGCACCATGCTGAGGACGTGCGCGCCGGCAAACTCCCCGGCGTCCTTCACAAACTGCTGGAGCCAGTCCCACGCCCGTTGCGCCTTCTCGACCGGGGTCAACTGCGGCGCGCGGGGCTGGCTCTCCGGGAGCTCGGGACTGATCAGGTCTAGGACCGGGGACACTCCTTTCCAGATCCTGCAACAGTTGACCTTCCAGGAGTCCCAGTCCTTGATCAGATCATCCAGGTGCTTTTTGGCGTTCACCTTGAGCACTGCAAACGAAACGAAGCGTTATTTTCGGCATAACAAAGGGGCAGGCAACAACCAACAAGGCGGCACCCATTACCAGATAGCTCCCGGTCTTTTCGACCCAATTCCTCTCCTGCTCGCCGCCCGGACTCCAGCGCACCGGCGAGCTGTTGGCTGAGCTGCTCCTTCTCTTGTCGGAGGCTCGCCACCTCCTCCTCCAAGTCTGCGTGAATCCTAAACTGGTCAGCAGAGCAAACTATACAAGTACGCGAAGCTGCTCGGCTCGCCGGCCGGACTCCAGCGCACCGGTGAGCTGTTGGCTGAGCTGCTCCTTCTCTTGTCGGAGGCTCGCCACCTCCTCCTCCAAGTCTGCGTGAATCCTAAACTGGTCAGCAGAGCAAACTATACAAGTACGCGAAGCTGCTCGGAGCGTGTGACTAACCTTCTTGCAGCCGGTACTGGTCGGCCAAACGACGAGCGAGGTCGAGACGACGCTCCTTTTCGGCACTCATCTCGACCACCTTCTCCCCGACCTCCGACCGCAACCGGTCTACCTCCGCGGCAAGGGCCTTGTTCTCGGCCATGACGGCTTCTATCTGGTCAAAGCACCGTTTCTGGTACTTCGCCGTTTTCATTGCGCCCTACAAAGCAAGCATATAACGACCATGCAAGACAAGGCAAAAGAATGTACAGCAGTACAAAAAGCCGCTTACCTTGACTTCGTCGACGAGGCGCTTGGCCGCGCGCTCCACCCTGGCGGCCTCTTCGGTCTCGGCGAGCTCCTCATGCCCGATAAAGTGATCCCCGCGTTGGCGCCACACATACACGTGTTGGCGGCCATCACGGGGACGACCCTCAATCTCTTCCACCTCATCATCGGAGGCCGCCCAGGTTTCCTCCTCCTGTGCTGCGTCACCCCCGGTGGTGGTCCCAGGTATTACTGGCCCTTGGACCAGACCTGGGGAGCCCGCAGCCGAAGAGGCTCCTGCTCGGGGCGGCGTGGGGACTTCACTCCCCCCGGCAGGAGGAGCGGTCGGAGATCTTCCCTTCTCTGAGGAGTCAGTTGGGGGAGCCTCTCCAGCCCTGGTCGGGCTGCTTGTCGTAGTCGGTGCCGCGCTCGGGAGCCCCTCGGTGCTCCCAGGCGCGACTGCAGCTGTTGGCTGCTCTGTGGTCTGGGGGGCCGCATCCCCAGAACCGCGGGCAGGCTCGCCCGTTCCCTGGCTGGCAGTTTGGCCGGGGTCGACATCCGATGCCGCACTACAGGAACAAAAGTTAAATTTCGAAAAAAAAAGTCAAAGAGGAGTCCAAAATACGTAAGTCGAACACTTACAGGTCTGACCGACGGTGGGTCCCGGTGAACCTCCTCCTCGCCCGGCCGGTCGGCACCTGTGCCCCCATCTCGACAGCTTGCGGGGCAGCGGCGCCGCTGGCCACTCGATCAGTGGCGACCGGCGCATTGTCTGGGCGGCTCCGAGGCCGTCGGACCAACGACGGCGCAGCCTCCTCGTCGTCGTCGTCGTCGACGATCCGCACGAGCCGACGACGCTTCGGTGCTTGGCTGCTCTCCGCCGGTAGATCTGCCGGCAGCTCCGGTGTCGGCAAGGGATCTGCCGGCAATGGCCTTTTCCCCGCTACCCTCTCCTCGAAGGTCGGGACGAGGCGGGCTTGGTCTTCCTCACTGCTGGTGTAATGAGTACACCGAGCAGCGTCCTCCTCTGGCGGGACCTCTCCCGCAGGATTTTCCATCCCCGGTGCCAGTGATACATACACTGTGCACCGGTCGACATCGCCGATCTGCAAAAGCAACAGAGATGAGTCAACTGCAGACGATATACGAATGCTAAAACAGAATCTGCTACATACCTTTGGTGCTGGTCGTCCTAACTTGAAGGCTTGCACCCGATCACTGCCACGGATGAAGCTCCCATCCGCGAAGTTAAACAGCTCGTTCAACAGCTGTTGTACCTCCGCTTTCTCCAAGATCTCCGACCGCATCCTGGTCGGGTCTGCGCTTCCGGCATACTCGTACGCCGAGTGCACCCTCTTCTGGCAGGGCATCACCCGGCGGCAAATGAAGTTGCCGACCACGCCAAGCCCGTCCAGGCGCGACCAGTCGATCAGCTTCATGAGATCCGCCACTGGACCGTCGAACTCCGGGCGGTCGGTCCAGCTCGTCCTCTTCTCAGGAATGTATCCCACATCGCAGAACGTGGAGCTGCCCGGTTCCTCCCTGATGTAGAACCACTTCCTGTACCATTCGGTCAAGGAAGTGTTCCATGGGCAGTGCAGGTAGCGATTCTTCATTCCATCACGAAGGTTGAGGTATACTCCACCTGCAACCTTGGAGCCTCCAACTGCTCCCTTCTTCCTCAAGCAGAAAAGATACCGAAAAAGATCGAAGTGCGGCTCTATGCCAACATAGGCCTCGCACAGGTGGATAAAGGTGGAAATGAGGAGAATTGAGTTCGGGTGCAGATTGCAAATCCCGATCTCATAATACAAAAGAAGACCTTGAAGAAAAGGATGAACAGGAACACCAAAACCCCTCTTAATGAAATCTTCAAATACGACGATCTCACCGGCGCGAGGGTCGGGGTAGCTCTCCCCCTCCGGTGCCCTCCAGCCGCCGAGCTCCGGGCCGTGCAGAAGCCCCATATCGACGAGGTCACCAAGAGATTTTGTGGTGCTGCGAGACTTCTTCCACTCCTTGGCCATCAGTTCGGCCCTCTTCCTGGAGTCGCTCTTCGCCATTAGAGGTGCGAATGTGGGCTTGAGTTAGGAAGATGCAGGAGATTGGAGAAGATGAGAGCGGAAGGTTTGAAGGCAATGGCAGGGTAAGCGGTACAGGCGGACCTATTAGGCTCTTATAAGCCCGCAACTCCACCTCTCCCACTTCCTGTATTCTCGGGAAGTGGGCAGGCCATGCGGCGGACGCGGCGTTTCGGTTTACAATGATTATAGACAATTAATGCGGCGGAGTTTTCGTACCAATTGATGGTTTCCTTTTCTCAAACCATGCAAAGGGCGGCTGTACAGTTGTCAGGTGCAACTTTTCATGCATCCGTCTGACACCCCGTCAGGAGGCCTCGTCACGTCAACTTTAACTGGAAAGATCTTTTCAAAAATAAGAAGACACATACGCCAGTGAGTCAACAATCCGGGGACTGCACCGACCACTGAGTACTCGACGCTCGGGGACTGGTCGCCCAGTCTATCAGCTCGGAACTTCAAGGACTGCACCGACCACCGAGCACTCGACGCTTGGGGACTGGTCGCCCAGTCTATCAGCTCAAAGCTTTAAAGCATGCACCGACCACCGAGCACTCGACGCTCGGGGACTGGTCGTACGGTATAGCAACATATAATTCCAAGGAGCACACTTAGTGCTTGGGGACTGGTCGATTGGTCTTTTCATTTGCAGACGAGCATGACATGCTCGGGGACTGGTAAATTCACTTTTGACCTTGCTACAAGGCTCATACTTCGCCTTCCAGCAAGCTCGGGGACTACATCGGTACGATGCATCTAGCGATGCATCTCAGTCTCAAAACTACTTTGGGGAATTTTCTTTTGACCCTGGCACCACGTGCCTACGTCACCTACTACCAGGCTCGGGGACTAAGTGGGCACACTTCACCTAGCGGAGAATTTGCTTGCTTTTTTGATGTTTATACCTTTCAAAAAGGTAAAGTGGGCACACTTCATCAGGAAAGAAATTTTTTGAGAGCACCATGCATTCTTCGAACAACCTGCTTCTTCGATGTCAATGTTGATCAACTGTCTTTTGAGTTGGTCAAAATACCGTTGCAACTGTTCGGACGACTTTCCTGCTTATTGAAGACGTCAAGCCACACTGATCGAAGAAGCTCAAGACGGCGTGTTACATCACAATACATGGTGCTCGGGGACTAGCTGTGGGGGTATAAACCCCTATACCCTTGCGGCTAGATTTCGGCCAGGAGGCTTGGTCCATTACGAGACGAGTTCAAGGCTTGATCCGACAACCTGGAGTTTCGCGCAAGGAAACAAGATGTGGAGATCAAGCAGGATTCTAGTCGGTTAGAATAGGAATTGACATCGAATTATCCATGGCAATTGTAACCGACTAGGATTAGTTTCCAGATCTGTAACCCCACCCTCCAGACTATATAAGGAGGGGCGAGGGACCCCCCTAGGACATCATATTCTCTCAGCACAAATCAATACAACCAGACGCAGGACGTAGGTATTACGCCAACTCGGCGGCCGAACCTGGATAAAAAGCTTGTCCGTGTCTTGCGTCACCATCGAGTTCGTAGTTTGCGCACCGTCTACCGAAAAACTACTACCGTGGGTATACCCCAAGGTAGACTGCCGACTAGCTTTCGTCGACAAAGAATCCTGCTTGATTTGATTAACCAGGATTGAGAACTCCAAGTGACAGGATTGAGAAGAAAGGATCTTTACTCTTGATTTGATTAACCAGGATTGAGATCTCCAAGCTAACTTTCTTTCAAAAATATACAAAAAACTCCAAGTGACAGGATTGAGAAGAAAGGATCTTTACTCTTGATCATAAACTTCCCTGACTATGGTACACAGTGGAATTTTAACACCCTGCAATTATATAAAGAGAATGTTTTAAATGTTTACCCCAGATATTGTTCTTAACCATCCTTTTCTCGAGGACGAGTAAAAGCCTAAGTATGGGGGTATTTGTTGACGGTTCTTAAGTATCAATTTTAATTAACAAATAAACAAGAGAAAGGACCAATATGCAACCATCACCTAGAATTAGGGTTTGATCTGACAGAATTCCACGAGTTTTGTGGTTTATCTATTTCTGCAGGGGGTTATCAGGAAATAAGGAAGAAAGGCCCACATGTCAGGATTACATAGAGATATCAACGCACCGCGCAATTTTACTTCATCTAGAAGACTCCAGAAGCCACGAGACCGAAGCGGAGGCAAAACTGGGCCAGGCCCAGGGCGCCCGCCCTGGAAGCCTGGGCGCCCGCCCCCCTGCTGGAGCCAAATCAGGACTCTTTCGCTCGGGATATTCCACCGACCTATTGGATCAAGAAAAACATAGTACCACCTCGCCTATCGACCCAAAAACGCATAGAAGGGGAGGACTATATAAGCAAGCCCCACTGGCCCCTGGAGAAGACATGAAGAAATTATCATAGAGACTGAGGGGTGCCCTCGAAGGAAAACCTCTTCTCTAATTAATATTTCTTTTTAGGCTTAGCAATCAATATAAGGTAGAAATAGATCTTCTAGTTTCTACTAGATTGAGAGAGATAGAGTGGAGGTGTAGATTGGAGGAAGCTCGGCCTGTCGGTGTCTACTCCAAGCTTGTACCTGCGGGATCAAGTTCTCCTAACCCGAAGCTTGCTCCTAGGATTCTTCAGTAATTCGACTTCTAAATTCTAGTAAGTTCTTGTTTTATTGTTCTTATGGTTTATGAGTTTACTTTAATCTCTTCGCGTAGAGTTTAGAGTAATCATTGCTGGCGTAAACATGGTGTTTAGGCTGGGGTACTCATAGATATTCCCTGACTAGCTGGACCGTGGTAGTAGTGAGGAACGTGACAATTCCGAGCTACCTTTGTAGATCACATCTCGTTAGCAGGAAGGATAGGGTTTATAGGTGCGGGTTGAACATCCTTTGTGGTGTCTAGATTCCGTTAGCCTCCCCATTAGAACAGTAGATCATCCTTACCAAGGTTAGAAGGAGACTACGGTTGCAGTCTTCTCTATTTATCACTCACATCGAAAGACATTCTTTGTGCCTAAAGGTTAGTAGTAATAGACCAGTTAGTCAGATGCACTCTTTCTCCTAGTGGTAAAAAAATAAATACGATACTCTGGATAATTTCCCGAGTGAAGTGCTCACCGATATCCGTGCGCTTGCGGATCAATTCCTTATTGCGTTCCCAAATATCAACAGTGGTAGCCCTGGGTGTGCGGCGCTGATCGGAGCCACGATTCTTGAGTCGTACCAAAGGTGACCCGATGGCTCTCCGACGGGGGATGTTTGGGTGAGTGCTAGGAATAACCCTCCAGCTGGATAGGAATCGATTCGAATTGTCGTCTCTCCCGGATAGTGAGAACTTGACAGAGCAGCGGCAAACGTAGCATTCACTAAAGAACTTTGGTTCATGGTAATGATGATAGCAAGGAAGAACATGTGATGAATTTGATATGGTTATTATTGCTTGTAATAATCAAGTGAAGTGCTTTAGTACAGGTGCTAATCTAGTGGTAGGTTGATGATGATTAATATGATGCTCTCACAACATTGTAGCTATAATTTAAGCTTTTGGCAACTGTTGAGTCGACTAGCTCCACTTGATCTTAGCCGTGCATGATCCCTGGTGTCTTTTATGTTTTACTAGGTGGGTAAGTCTAGCCGAGTACATTCTCGTACTCAGGGTTTATTTCCCACCTGTTGCAGATGATATCTTTTATGATGGCTTCTGCAAGACCTGTCTCCATCCCGCTGGGGATGAGGACTAACCGTTGGGCATGGTTCTCTAACTACTCTGTATCTGTTGCTTTTGGATGGATGGCATGAGACCCTGGCTGAACCAAAACTTGTGAAATGAACTTTGGAAAGTGTGTGTAATTATTTTGCTTCCGCTACTTCAAACATGGGTTGTAATAACTAAGTAACTCCGATGTGGTGCCACTTCGACGGCAATGAATGACTATGTAACATTCGCTGTGTTGTGTTGAACTATTTTGATCTTGGTTTGTTGCAAGTTGGTTTGAAGTCCTTCATGATTTCAGTTGACTACCGGGATTATATGGGCTCAAGTTTGGAAACTTGATTGCTTGTCGATCGTTTCTGCACTTGAACTCTTATAATTTGGTCGGTTCTGTGGCAGCTGGCATCGGAGCAAGTTCAGCATTAGAAATGCAGCGTTTGTGTATTTGAAAACAAAGAGTTTTTAAATAAAATTTTGAAAATCAACACTTAATTATGCCAGTGGTCAAATCCTCCTTGCCCATATAAGGACTATAGGTGGCTATTTAAGTACTGACTTGGGGGGTTTTATTTTACGCATCTCCGGCAGTACTCAGGTATGGATGTGTGATGACCGCACTATGCTACCCTGTGGTCTAATGGTAGAGGTAGCCTTCATATGTGAACTAGCCACATATGTCGCTAGATTTAAATTATGCAACGTCGCACCTACGCTCTGGTAAGTGTGAGATGTGAGAGCATGATCGTCCAAACGGCGGTCTAGGGGAGTGTTCGCGGTGGTTTTCTGGAGTGGTTACATGTCAAAACCATGGAACCACCAAAGAAACTTAATTGGGGAGCATTTAAATTCTCGGGTAGCCGTGGTGTCATTGTTTGTGCATGTTGGGCATGTCCAAGCAATGTGCACTTAGTTTACTGCTTTATTGAGTGATATATTGGGAACAGTTGGGCTACAATAAAGTTTTCTGCAGGTACTCTAACAGCGCACGGGTAACTCGATAGATATCGTATCGAGAGACGAATGTATGCCACCATATATCCGTTTGAATATTAATTTTCTAAGTTTGTGAGGACCTACGGTTCGTGCATGCATCATGTCGCATTCATACATACATTCTGTCTACTCTTTCCCTTACCATGTCGTCCCTTTTAATTAAATAAATGTTGCTTAAATTAATCTCCTCTTACCCATGGTATTCCTATTCCATTCCACAGATGGACGTGCCCGCTTCACCTCGCCCCAGTGACACCTTCTTGAGCGAGCTTGGCACTCCTACCTTGCTTTGGAGAGTGCTACAGTCCGTGGGGTATACTGAGCCACCTCAGTATTCTTGGTGGGAGGTGGATATGACAGGAGAGTTGCAGTGGTTTGCTGTGCAGGGAGTTGTCCCTCCACATGGGGGCAGGCCTGCATGGACAGGGTGGACCTGTAACTCAGATGGGCAGACCCTATGGGAGGCAGCTCAGGTTGCAGCCCATGTGATGCTGCTCAACATCTGTCAGAGGTTTGGCGATGAGCTGACACGAGGTCCAGCGGCCTCCATTCCCTGTGCTGACCCAGCAGCAGCAGAGTGGAAGCGGGTTGAAGGTTGTGCGTTGGTACGAGGCAGGGGAGAGCGAGCTGAGAGTTCTAGTCCTGCTATGAGTGCTATGATGGCTGTGCTCAAGCTGTTCAGTCAGCGAGAGGACACTTATGCACAGGTGATGGTGGCTGTTCGCCAGGCTCAGGAGATGCAACAGAAGGCTGAAAAGCGTGCTCGCAAGTTTTGCAAGCAAGCTAGGCTCCTGGAGCAAGCTCAGAAGGATCGCAATGACTGGGAAGGCATTGCGGAGTACCGTAGGCAGCAGTGGGTGAAGGCCATTAGGGAAAGAGATCATAAGCAGGATCAGATGAGTCAGTTAGCTCAAGAGAGGGAGACAGTGTAGGAGCGCTTGGTGCAGGTCACTCGTGAGCAGGACACTGCACTCCGTGTGTCGGAGAACAGGCGCCGGGCTTGGGAGATGCACCGGATTCAGTCGCTTGAGCGGGAGAACTATCTGCAGGATCAGATTGAGGCTGGTCTTGTGGAGATTCACCGTCTCAACAACTTGCTACACCCTATTCCTCGCCCTGTACCCATTTATCTAGAGGTGGAACCTCAGGTGATTGTGGCTGATGACGATGGTATGAAGGTCGATGGACCGGCAGCGGCTGCACCACCCTTGCACGAGGACGTGGAGGATGAGGAGCTTGAGTCAGTTAGCGACGAGGACGGAGAGGCAATCTTCGACGCTGACTCGGATGACGAGCCTAGAGTGTATTGAGTAGTGGGTAGTTGTTATGTGTGGATCTTTTGTAGTTTGGCAGTTAGCAGTGGTGCTTTTGTAATCATGTTGTAATCCAGAACCTTGACCTTTGACTCATGTCATGTACTGTGATGGTGTAATAACTTTATGGACCCAATGTTGTTAATCTTATCTTGATCGACTACATGACGATATTTTCTGCATTATGCATATTACGGATGTCTCTGTCATGTGTTGGATTGGTGATGTTGTTTTGTGGAATTGAATTATTGTGCCTTTTCTGTAAAGCTATTCTCTCGAATACTTTCAGGCATAAATATAAGTTCTTCTACGGCAAATCTTGTCATCATCAATGCTCACTGACTGTGTCTTTACAGATGTCTCGTGGCACTCAAGGTGTGGAACAACATGCGAACATGAACCCACCCCCTCCTCCACCACCAAATCCAGCTGAGCTGATGCAAATGATGGTGGAAAATAAGAGGATGCTTACTGAAACCATCAACCGGATGGCGAATCAGGGTGGCCGTCATGCACAAGAAGGGCCAGCACCTAACCAGTACAGTAGCTTCAAGGACTTTATGGATACTAAGCCCCCACCTTTTAGAGAGGCTGAAGAACCCCTTCAAGCTGAGGAATGGCTGAACACGGTGGAACAAAAGTTCCGCTTGCTTCGGTTGACCGAGGGTTTGAAGGCCGAATATGCCGCTCACCAACTGCAAGGACCAGCAGGCATCTGGTGGAATCAGTATCGGGAAGCTCTTCCAGCCGACACTATGCTTGACTGGAATCTTTTCCGTGAAGCTTTCAAGGGGCATTTCATTCCTTCGGGTGTTATGGAGATGAAGCATACTGAGTTCATGCAGTTAACTCAGGGAAACAAAACTCTGAAAGAGTATTTGCATGCTTTTAATCATCTGTCAAGGTATGCTCCTCAGTTTGTGAACACTGAGACGAAGAAGATTGCTAGCTTCAAGCGGGGTCTTGGCCCCAAGTTGCTGAAGACTATGGGCCGCTCCAAGTGTGCAACTTTTAATGAGTTTCTCAGTGACGCTCTCACTCAAGAGAACTATAACACTATGTACACTGCGACCAAGACTCGCAAAAGGGCTTTTGAGGCCGGGGTAGGGGCATCTCAATCCAAGGCTCCAGTGGCAGCTAGGCCACCGTTCCGTGCTCCAACTCCTAACCAGCGGTATCGCCCTCCTGTGAAGAAGAATCAGGCACAGACGGGTTTCCGCAAGGGTTACTCCATTGCTCTTCCTAGGGGTAACACGGGTCCCAACTATACCAAGACTCCACCTGCCAACCGTTTGTGATGGAATTGCAATCAGACCGGGCACTGGCAGAGCAATTGTCCTTACCCTCCGAAGAAGGGCAACCAAGGGAACGTCCGCCAGTGGCGTGTTCACTACACAACTGTGGAGGCAATCCCTGCTGGTGAGGTAGTTACAGCTGGTAAGTTTCTAGTTAACCAATGTGATGCACTTGTGCTTTTTGATTCAGGAGCATCGCATTCTTTTGTGAGTTCAGACTTTGTGTCTAAGCATAATCTCAAGGCAATTACACTCGAAAAGGGCAGTTATTGCATTAGTGCTGCTGGAAATGATATTTCTACCAATCAAGTGGTTTTGGGGGCAACTCTGGAAATAGGAGACCCTCAGTTTCTTGCTGATCTGGTTGTTTTACCCGGTGTGGGTATAGATGTAATTCTGGGTATGAAATGGATGAGTGGTAATGGAGTTCTTATCGACACCACCACTCGTGTAGTGATGTTGAGAGACCCAAATACCAAGGAGGCATTCTTAGTGCAACTTCCTCGAGACATCCATATCCGTAGCACGTTGAATGCAATTACAGCTAAGGCCATCCAGGATATTCCGGTGGTGTGTGAGTTCCCGGATGTATTTCATGATGATTTACTTGGGCTTCCTCCAGATCGGGATGTGGAGTTTAAAATCGAATTGATTCCAGGTACCACTCCTATCTCTAGAAGACCTTATAGAATGCCACCAAATGAGCTAGCTGAGCTTAAGACCCAGTTAAATGAGTTGTTGAAGAAGGGTCTTATCTGTCCTAGTTCTTCTCCTTGGGGTTATCTGGCTATCTTTGTGAAGAAGAAGGATCAGTCCTTACGCATGTGTGTGGACTATCGTCCCCTGAATGCGGTGACCATTAAGAATAAATACCCTCTTCCTCGCATTGATGTCTTGTTTGATCAGTTGTCTAAAGCTAAGGTACTCTCCAAGATTGATTTGCGATCTCGGTACCATCAGATCAAGATCTGTCCTGAAGATGGACCTAAGACAGCTTTCTCGACGAGGTATGCGTTGTATGAGTATCTCGTCATGTCCTTCGGTCTTACGAATGCACCTGCTCATTTCATGTACCTCATGAACTCGGTGTTCATGCCTAAATTGGACAAGTTTGTGGTGGTCTTCATTGATGATATCCTAGTATATTCTTGCAATGAAGAGGAGCATGCAGAGCATCTGCGTGTGGTGTTGTCGTGCCTGTGGGAGCATCAGCTTTATGCCAAGTTCAGCAAATGCGAGTTCTGGCTAAAGAAAGTAACTTTCTTGGGTCATGTCTTATCTGAAGAACGCATATCAGTGGATCCGGCTAAGGTGCAAGAAGTGCTGGATTGGAAGGTTCCAACTTCGGTACACGAGGTTCGTAGTTTTCTCGGTCCGGCTGGGTATTATCGTTGATTTATTCCAGAATTTTCAAAGATATCCAAGCCTATGACTCGCCTACTTCAGAAAGATGAGAAGTTTGTGTGGACGCCTAAGTGTGAAGAGGCATTCCACAAGTTGAGGACATTGCTGACATCAGCTCCTACCTAGCTCAACCTGATATCGAGAAGCCCTTCGATGTCTTCTGTGACGTGTCGGGTATTGGTCTAGGCTGCGTGTTGATGCAGGAAGGTCGCGTTATCACGTATGCCTCGCGCCAACTTCGAAAGCATGAGGTCAATTACCCTACTCATGACTTAGAATTAGCAGCAGTTGTTCATGCTTTGAAAATCTAGAGGCACTATTTGCTGGGTAATCTGTGCAATATCTACACCGATCATAAGAGCCTCAAGTACATCTTCACTCAACCTGAATTAAACATGCGGCAGCGAAGGTGGCTTGAGTTGATTAAAGATTATAATCTACAAGTGCACTAACATCCGGGCAAGGCAAACGTGGTTGCGGATGCCTTGAGTCGGAAAGCGCACTGTCACTTAGTCCAGGTGGAAGATCCATTGTTGTCACACCTTATGCACCCACTTGTGCTCAACCAGATTTCTCTGGAAAGTACTCTTCACAATCGAGTCATCGAATTGCAGCAAACAGATGTAGGTATCCACCATATAAAGAGGAAAATGAAGGAAGAAGAAACCAAGCATTTCCGGGTCGATGAGAACGGTATTCTTTGGTTCAAAGATCGACTAGTGGTCCCAAAAGACCGTGAGCTGTGAAATCAGATCTTGTGTGAAGCTCATTCATCCAAGTTGTCTATTCATCCTAGTAGTCGCAAGATGTATCAGGATCTAAAACCTCTCTATTGGTGGACAAAGATGAAAAAGGAGATTGCTGCTTTTGTCGCTCGTTGTGACAATTGTTGTCGCGTGAAGGCCGTTCACATGAAAGCTGGTTTGCTTCAACCCTTGTCAATTCCTGGTTGGAAATGGAAAGAAGTCAGCATGGATTTCATCGTTGGACTCCCAACTTCTGTTAAGGGTTACGACTCTATCTGGGTGATTGTAGATCGTTTGACCAAGGTTGCTCGTTTTATTCCAGTCCGAACTGACTATCGTCCACATCAATATGCGGAGTTGTATTTCGAGCACATTGTTCGTCAGTATGGTGTGCCTCGAACTATCATATCAGATCATGGACCACAGTTCACTGCCCGTTTTTGGGAGTGTCTACATGAGCAGATTGGTACTCACTTAGTCCGTAGTTCGGCATATCATCCCCAAACGGCCGGTCAAACTGAACGGGTCAACCAAATCCTAGAAGACATGTTGAGGGCATGTGCTCTCTCTTCAAAAGGTTCTTGGGTTAAGTGGTTGCCATTAGCTGAGTTCTCTTACAACAATAGTTATCAGGAGAGTATCAAGATGGCTCCATTTGAAGCCCTATATGGTCGAAAGTGTCGAACCCCGTTGAATTGGGTAGAATCCGAGGAGCGAAGGTATTATGGCATCGATTTCATGAACGAAGTGGAACAACAAGTCCGTACCATCCAACAACATCTGGAAGCTGCTCAAGCTCGTCAGAAAAGTTATGCTGACAAGAGAAGGAAGCCGATTGAGTTTGCGGTCGGTGACTATGTGTATATCAAGGTGTCTCTGATGAAGGGTGTACAAAGGTTCGGAGTCAAGCGAAAGCTTGCACATCGTTATGTGGGACCTTATCAGATTCTCGAAAGGAAAGGAAACGTAGCATACAAAGTTCAACTCCCAGTTGAGCTTCGAGCTATTTTTCCTGTCTTCCACGTATCACAGCTGAAGAAATGCCTTCGTGTTCCGGAGGAACGAGTGGAAGTTCGGGATATCAAGTTGAAGTCGGACTTGGTGTATGAAGAAAAACCTGTAGCGGTTCTTGACTGCAAGGAACGGGTGACTCATAATTGTGTGGTTAAGTTCTACAAGGTGTTGTGGAGTAACCATGGGGAGGAAGATGCCACTTGGGAAACAGAGGACTATTTAAGAGAAGTTTATAAAACCTTCTTCAAAAACCAGTAAGCTTCCAAATCTCGGGACGAGATTTTTGTAAGGGGGGAGGGCTGTAACACCCCAGTGTTATGGTTGCATAAATCACATGCATAACATGGGCATCATCATTTACTCAAGCATATCATGATCATCATCTACCTTGAGCCATGTCATTTTATGCAAAATGTGATTTAAGTTGTCTAAATAGGCTTCCTAGGCTTGTGTTGGTGTGTACCATGCTTGTGTTTGTGCTCTATGCCTTGGTAATTATTTTATCTCTTCTTGACTCAACATTAGGAACAATGTTCATGTTGATCACTTCTCCAAAATAATCACTTAAGTCATACTTCCACAAATAGGCTCTAAAAACCTCTTTTGCTTAGGCTTTTAAAAAGTGTTTCATAAAATTTTTGCATGTCAAAACTTTCTACAGAAAAGTTGTAGCAAATTTTATAACGAACAAAAGTTGTTTTATGGCCATCTCATGAAAATGAACACATCTAGCTCAAAAGTGACCCCCAAGGCAGATTTGGGGCTGTTTCCAACACTTAGAAAATTTTCTAAGTCTGGGATCGCAGCAGTTTGCTCGAGGGTATGTTGTTCATCTTCCAGTTCGAATTCTGGACTGAATCAGACTTTGATCCTGTAGGCAATGTTGGAGTACTCATGTATCTCTCTAGCATAGAGCCATTAGCTAGCAAAATCATCAAGTGGTTTAGGAGATAATCGCAGTGCAAAATCGAGTTTCAGTCGGGTTCAGAAATTGAATGGAGTCGCCGTCAGTTCAGGGGAGCTCGCTGGTGACGCCGCGTGTCTAGACCCGTGGTGTCCGTACGTCGCCGTTGGTCCCGCTCGTCAGTCCCCAGCGCGTCCTACAGCTTGCCACGGCGCCCCCGGTCGCGTGGACAACGCCATTCCACTCCGGGCTCTCTCCCTCTCGCGTGCGTCGTGTTTTCCGCGTCGCCGCCGTTGCTTCGGCGAGCTCGCGCGCGTGTGTCTCCGTGTCTCCGGCCAAGCAACTCCGTCCATCGCGCCGCTAGCTTCCCCGCAACATCGTCGTCGAGTTGGATGCAGTTGCCGAGCCTCGGTAAGCCCGCATTGTCTCATCTGTCGTGAGCTTACCTCGTCGGAGCTCCGCCATGGTCACCGGTGTCGTGGCTAGGGCTCTGTAGTCCACCATTCCTCCTCATTCTTGTCCCAAAAGCTCCACTAGGTCATGCTGATGCTCGTCCGCATTCTCTTTCGCTCTGTCTCCGGCCAGAGACGCCGGCGGTGGGCCGCGCACCACCGCCGTGCCGCCATTCGCGAGGGCGAAGTACCTAGGGTCCACTAGAGTTAGGGTTTCGGGTACCGTTCAATGCGGAATGGAGTGGGGAGCACGATGGTGCCCTTGGCCATCGCCGAGACCTCGCCGTCGATGAGATCTCTGTTGACGGTCCTTAAGTATCAAATTTAATTATCAAATAAATAAAGAAAAGGATCCAAATGAAATTAAGATCTAGACTTATGGTTTTATCTGACAGAATTCCACGAGTTTTGGTGTTTGTCTATTTCTGCAGGGGGTTATCAGGAAATACGGAAGAAAGGCCCACATGTCGGGATTACGTAAAGATATTAAAGTGCTGCGCAATTATCTAACATCTAGAAGACTCCAGAAGCCACGAGACCAAAGCGGAGGCGAAACGGGGACAGACCCTGGGCGGCCGCCCAGTTGGTCAGGGCGCCCGCCCACCTCCTGAGTCCAATCAGGACTCTGCTTTGCGGGAGATCTCCACCGACCTAAAGGATGAATCTAAACCATACAATCTATGTCGGTTTGATCCAAGGGCCCATATTCACTTGAAGGGACTATAAAACCAGACCCCCTGGCCCCTGGACGAGAGAGCCTCTCAACCCTAATTCATTGTTCCATCAAGGGAGAAGAAGCCTCTGATCAAGATTAGAGCCACCACATCAATTAGATATCTAGATTAGCATAGCTACATAGGATTAGAACTAGAAGGAGTCAATCTTCGATTGGTTTCCGGATCTGTCAAGAGGATTCTTGGTAATTCTCTAATTGTGCTTCTAATTGCTTTCTAATTATCTTTGTTCTTCAATATTATGAATATGACTTTGTTCTACTTCAATATATTGCTTATGACTTTGCTCTACTTGCTTATATTCAAGATTATAATGTTCTTAGTTTATCATAGTTATGTACTTGGCTTAGTTAGATTGGATCTATATACATGCTTAGGATCGTATAGCGTTTATCCATCGGATCCATGGGTAAATGATAGATATTGTGTAGGCGTGGTGCTTATACCATATTTATCTGCGATTGTACCCAATATGCCAGATCGTGGGGTGGTTCGTGATAGTGACAGCTTCATTGATTCTTATATAGTCCCCCTCTCGTGTATTGGGCTGGCAGAGCAACATTATTACAAGGGGAGTGATTGCTATGTTCCTCATATTCCTTGCTAATATCACTATGCATGGGCGTAGTCTTGTCTCGCAATGATTGCTAAGTATGCTTGCACTAACTATGATATGCTAGACTATATAGTTGAGAATAACTTAGGGAATATTCTTGTAGTTCGTTCTAATACCATGCTAATGACTTTCTAGAGTATCTAATTGAGGTGCTTATCATATTTATTATGTGGCTAGATCAGATTAGTTATCCTTGTCACTATTATTATTTCATATATCTTATATGTGACACTTATCCCTGTATGAAGAGTTAGATATAATGTTCTCAATTATACATGCCATGATAGATACTCAATCTCATATTCTATTCTGTAATCATTAGTGATGATTGCTAATCCCTTCCCAGTGGTAAAAATATAAATAACGATACCTGGAATACTTCCCGGTTAAAATGCTACATCGGTATTAATCTGTGCGCTTGCAGATCCAATTCATTATTTATTTAGAAGAGCAATTGCATATTTCAATACCGCGTCTCTTATATCATGCTGGGGATGACAACTTGGCTTAAGTGGTGTGAGGGATAGGTTTGGCATTTTTGGCACCGTTGCTAGATTTAGAACTTAGTATACTTTTAGTAATGATGTTAAGAATACCCAACAAGCATTTTTGGCGCCGTTGCCGGGGAAGGTTGATTACTAATCAGGAATGGAATAAAAGATTTTGAGTTATCATTCGCATCACTAATATGATTGAGCTTATCTATTCTCTCATACAGTTTTACCCCGATATTTTTCTATTTCATCTTATGCAGGGGAATGTATGAATAGAAGACATCTTCCAGGAAATTTTGTTGACAATCCTGAATCATTATTCAAGAAGACGAGAGCCGAGCTAAAGAAATCATCAACACTTCACGAAGAAGCTTCATCCAATCAAGAAGATCACCGGAACTTGTCTTCAGAGTTCGAAGCCATGGCGAACAAATCAATCCGCGAGTTCTCAGCTCCCACTACGGACAACATCCGCACTGGACCTGCTGCAGAGATCGATGGCAACTTTGAGCTCAAGCCTGGACTTATGAACATGGTGCAATCCAACCAGTTCTGTGGGAAGGCACACGAAGACGCTAGTGCTCATTTACAACACTTCCTGGAGATTTGCAACACATTCACCATAGCAGGAGTTTCCAAAGACGCTATACTACTTCGCCTCTTCCCATTCTCACTGTTAGGAAGAGCGAAGCAGTGGTTCTACGCTACAAAGGAGAAGAATACTACGTGGGCACTCTGCTCAACAAACTTCCTGGCTAAGTTCTTTCCCATGGGCAAGACCAATGCTCTCCGTGGGAAGATTACAAGTTTTCAGCAACAAAATGATGAATTTGTTCCAGAAGCATGGGAGCGCTTTCAAGACTAGATCCTAGAATGTCCCCATCATGGAATGGAGAGTTGGCTACTGATGCAGACATTCTATCATGGGCTCAGCAACAGTGCCCGAGAGACCATGGATGCTGCAGCTAGAGGAGCATTCTTAACACTTACTATACCACAAGCCACAGCTCTTGTGGAGAAGATGGCGTCCAACCAAAGCTGGAATGGAGAGAGGACCCAGACACGCAAGAGAGGTGGAGGTATACATCAGCTCAAGGAGGTAGACATGCTGTCTGCAAAGCTAGACCTGCTCATGAAGAAGCTCGATGATAGAGCTGGAGACAAGAAAGAAGTTATGCACATCTACGACTCTCACATGACTTGTGAGGAGTGTGGAGACACTGGACACTCAGGCAACCACTGCCCTGAGATGCTTGAGGATGTGAACTACATCAACAACAACAACAACAACTACAACCGTCCTCAACAAAATCAAGGTTGGAATCAACAGAGGCCTAACTACTCAGGTAATTATGAAGGTAACAATTCTTACAACAATAATAATAATTTTCCACCTTTGAGAGAGTTAGTGTCTAATCAAGGAAAGCTAATGGATAACCTGTCTAAGAAATTGGCATCAAATGATAAAATGCTAGAAAATATAAATAATAGAATGGATAATTTCTCTAATGCCATCAAGAATCAAATTAGCTTTAATAAAATTATTGAATCTCAGTTAAATCAAATAGCTGCTGTTGTTCCTACTACTAACCCCGGTATACCATCACAACCGGAAGGATTAGAATCTGCAAATCTTGTAGACGTGTTTGATGCAGGTAATTGGAGTAACCCCGTCACTGAATTTTCTACTGACCGTCTGCCGGTGAAGAGAGGCGATCCAGGACGCCCCGTCATCCCGATCTCCATCGGCATGGTGGACGTTCCAGAAGCACTCTGTGACTTTGGCTCTAGCGTCAACATTATACCCAGGGTACTCTATGAGAAATTCTTTACATATCCTTTATTAGAGACAACCATGTGTTTGCAGTTTGCAGATCAGATGATAACTTTTCCAAAAGGAATAGTGAGGAACCTTTGTGTCCGAGTTGGTACTTTATATGCCCCAGCAGACTTTGTAGTGGTTGAGACCGGAAATGATGAGAGAGCACCTATCATCCTAGGAAGGCCATTTTTGAACACCACGGGAGCTATCATCTACGCTAGTGCTGCCAAGATCAGTTTCTACGTCAAAGGGAAGAAGGAGATATTTTTCTTCAAGAACAAGACTACACAAATTCCAGATCAATCCAGACGTGAATCAGGGAAGAGGACCAACAGGAGGAACAGGAACAAGCAAGTGTGGACCGAGTCAGCTAAGATGGTCACTGTAGTCCATGGAGGCCAAGATCACCAACTTAAGTCACCGTTTTTGACCAAGAAGGACGACCCAGGAATGCCAAGCATCTACTGCTCCATAAATGGATATAACTTCTACAAGACGATTTGCGACACCGGATCGGGCGTCAACATAATGGCCGCAGTCACTTATCGGCTCTTGTTCGGGACCATGCCACTAAGACCAACATACATTCAGCTCCAGATGGCAGATCAGACATTTCGAGAAGTTCAATGAATAATATCTGATGTCCCAGTCAAAATAGACGATCACTTTGTCTACACAGACTTTCAAGTTATTGACATGGGAGAAGACGAGTACGATCCACCCATCATCCTTGGAAGACCGTTCCTCAGCACCGTTAAAGCAATTATCTACATTGGAACCAGAGAAGTCCATATGCACTTCCCCTCAGAGAAGGTACGCCGTTATTTTACTGACCCTAACTATATCATTGAAGAATCTAAGCAGGTCAGAAAGAGACGCAACCGCAACCAGAGGAGGCAGATCATCAAGGACGGATGGGCAGACTATGAAGGAGAAGTTGTAAGGTCAGAAGACGTGGAGTTTAAACAGAATTATCCAGAGGAGATTGAAGCACCGAGTCAGGTATGGAAAATGAAGATAACTATACATGAAGAGGAGGCGCTACCGGAAGTACCGACTTCGCCACCCAACGAACCTCAGGACGATTAAGAAATTGGAGAGTCCCGTTCGGACGACTTAAAAACACCGAACGCCCTGCCAAGAGGTAAACTTGGTAGTTACCCTTTCCCTTTCAATTATTTCAATTATCTCAAATAGTTTACTTAGTTAATTATGTTCGTGCTATCCTAAAAAAAAATAAAAATGTGAAAAACAGTAAGCCCCATGTGAGTAGACGAGTGGCATAAAACCTATAAGTACATTCACTGTGGTGGCATAAAAATAAAATAAATATTTTTTCTGCTTTATAAAATAAAAATATAAAAACAGGGAGTAACAATTATTAAGGAGTCTCAACATGATAAAGGCTAGATATTTATGCTAACACTTAATCAGTTCCACAAGCTATGTTGTCTATTTGAGCTCCACAGAATTTAAGAATCAAGAAGACTCGCAGACGGAGGACATTCTAATCGCTGTCAGAATGCTGCTGACTTTCAAATACACCTCTGCCACCTGCTAGCTACATCAAGAGAAATTACGTCAAAATTCAGCTTGGGGGAGAGCACCCCCATTTACCTCGATAAGTATTTCTATCTATTTTTATACTTATATTATTTTAGAATATTAAAATACACATAAACTATGGGAAAACCAAATAAAGATTTCATGCTTATATATGTCTTTTGCTTAGTGTGTTTAATAAATAAATAAAGTGGCTATGCTAATCTGTATCTAAACAAAAACTTAAGCATGGATATGATGAATAGTTGCTCTGCCTAATTTGCACATTCTAAGTTCTCTCTCAAGTTTAGATATAACTGTTATAATTTAAAGCTTGCCCTAGACCTGAACTTGTGGGATGAAAACTTGATCTGAAGTCTAAGTTGTTAACGGATACGATATGGGAAGGTTCAGCTGCTGTTTATCTGTTCCTAGAGATGCTAGAATTCTGG
This sequence comes from Sorghum bicolor, assembly GCF_000003195.3. Classification (NCBI taxonomy): domain Eukaryota; kingdom Viridiplantae; phylum Streptophyta; class Magnoliopsida; order Poales; family Poaceae; genus Sorghum; species Sorghum bicolor. The sequence continues at coordinate 25,687,213 of NC_012879.2, forward strand.
AGAATTTTATCTTTGAAAATCTTTAAAATGTTGCATGATGAGTTCCTGTATGATGAGAGCTTAAATTCCTACCACAGCCATATATACATGCTTGCTAGACTTTGAGCCACACATTTACTATTTACTGCTTATGAGCATTGAGTGTGGTCAAGCTGTGTAGACCCTTAGGAGCTTGTCATGTGGTTAAATCAAGATTTCACTTGCACGTTCACTCATATATGCTACTTCTACTCCAGAAGTACCATCCACATATATCCATCCATTTCCATCTCCAGAATCACCCAAAAATATTCTGCTCCTAATCCGGGAGAGAATAACCAAAAATATTTCTGTTTCCCCTTGTGAAATAAATGCTCAAGTTATCTTGTTACTACCACTTGCTATATTATCTCAAGAGATGAGTGCTCTAAAAAAAAATAAAATAAAATAAAAAGGAGCAAGTGCTCGGAACCTCGAAAGAAAAGAAAGAGTGAGACGAGAGGTAAAAATGGACAAGTGTCCGACAGTAGAATTAGGGGTGCAAGATACCCACCTGAGAGACAAGAAAAAGAAGAGCATCTCATTCTCCTCATAAAGTTTCAAAAGCAAGGAAGGTATGTGTCCCCTCAAAAGAGCAAAGTAGAATTAGACTTCCACCACCATTGTTTTCACCATTGTTATCACCATCATCACCATACACCATTCATTCGCCACACATGCACATCTTGATTTGGCTTATTGATTTGTTTCTTTGGATCCATGGTTTGATTATGCAATAAATGTCTTGTAAGTATGTATATTTTATCTCCCACCTATGAGCTCCAGATATTAAGCCTTATTAGAGTAGGGTGAGAGAGAAGGCAATGTCACTATGCCTTATACCACAAATACTACATATCTTGAGAGAAGGCATATACCATCAATGCCTTGGTAAGGATCCAAAAATACCACAAAAGAGAGATCTGAGAGAATCATACAAGGAATCTCTGAGTTTTATTTGAAAATCTGCAAAAACCCCAGAGCTATAGCTGATCAAGAATAAGAGACATGGCACTTGGCTAGACTGTTCTATCTTTTAACCACTCAAGACAGAAGTGACAGTTACAAGTCCCATGGTGGAGGTAAAGTAAGTAAGTTTTAAGTCTTGATAGTTTACTCTAACTCAGAGATGAGATCTTATTTAAAAGCATGTGTACCGTCTATTTTTTAAAAATATTACAACAACTTATGATCCATAGCTGAGTCTATCCTTGCTCAGGGACGAGCAAGAGGTAAGCTTGGGGGAGTTTGTTGACGGTCCTTAAGTATCAAATTTAATTATCAAATAAATAAAGAAAAGGATCCAAATGAAATTAAGATCTAGACTTAGGGTTTTATCTGACAGAATTCCACGAGTTTTGGTGTTTGTCTATTTCTGCAGGGGGTTATCAGGAAATACGGAAGAAAGGCCCACATGTCGGGATTACGTAAAGATATTAACGTGCTGCGCAATTATCTTACATCTAGAAGACTCCAGAAGCCACGAGACCGAAGCGGAGGCGAAACGGGGCCAGACCCTGGGCGGCCGCCCAGTTGGTCAGGGCGCCCGCCCACCTCCTGAGTCCAATCAGGACTCTGCTTTGCGGGAGATCTCCACCGACCTAAAGGATGAATCTAAACCATACAATATATGTCGGTTTGATCCAAGGGCCCATATTCACTTGAAGGGACTATAAAACCAGACCCCCTGGCCCCTGGAGGAGAGAGCCTCTCAACCCTAATTCATTGTTCCATCAAGGGAGAAAGATGCCTCTGATCAAGATTAGAGCCACCACATCAATTAGATATCTAGATTAGCATAGCTACATAGGATTAGAACTAGAAGGAGTCAATCTTCGATTGGTTTCCGGATCTGTCAAGAGGATTCTTGGTAATTCTCTAATTGTGCTTCTAATTGCTTTCTAATTATCTTTGTTCTTCAATATTATGAATATGACTTTGTTCTACTTCAATATATTGCTTATGACTTTGCTCTACTTGCTTATATTCAAGATTATATTGTTCTTAGTTTATCATAGTTATGTACTTGGCTTAGTTAGATTGGATCTATATACATGCTTAGGATCGTATAGCGTTTATCCATCGGATCCATGGGTAAATGATAGATATTGTGTAGGCGTGGTGCTTATACCGTATTTATCTGCGATTGTACCCAATATGCCAGATCGTGGGGTGGTTCGTGATAGTGACAGCTTCATTGATTCTTATATAGTCCCCCTCTCGTGTATTGGGCTGGCAGAGCAACATTATTACAGGGGAGTGATTGCTATGTTTCTCATATTCCTTGCTAATATCACTTTGCATGGGCGTAGTCTTGTCTCGCAATGATTGCTAAGTATGCTTGCACTAACTATGATATGCTAGACTATATAGTTGAGAATAACTTAGGGAATATTCTTGTAGTTCGTTCTAATACCATGCTAATGACTTTCTAGAGTATCTAATTGAGGTGCTTATCATATTTATTATGTGGCTAGATCAGATTAGTTATCCTTGTCACTATTATTATTTCATATATCTTTTATGTGACACTTATCCCTGTATGAAGAGTTAGATATAATGTTCTCAATTATACATGCTAGAATGCCATGATAAATATTTCATAATTTTTGGAGTGCTATATCTGTGATATGAAATATATGTTGGTTCTATGGCTTGTTTTCTTATTTAAATCATAGTAAATAATTGGTGATTATGCTGATGCTCTACTTTGGGGGCAAACTTGTTTATGGTATTGGTAACATGTAAATAATCTGAAATATGCTGTTTGGCACTATATAAGCCATGTTCCTTAATTTATGAAATAAGTACCTTGTCACATGTTAAATGCTTATCTAAAAATTGGCATGTGCAATTGCCCTGAAAATTTTATGGTGATGTCAAGATGCTATGCTTGTGCTCCTGTAATTTTTGTAGATTTTTCTGGGCACTTTTGCTAGTATCTTGTAATTATGCTCTTTTATAGAATTAAATGGATAAATGCCTTGTTACGAAACAATTAAAGGGTAACATATAATGTTCTGGTTATCTTATGATATACTTGTGCTTATAAGCTATTTGGTTGGCACTGTTTATGTTCTGGCTATGTCATCAAATAATTAATTGGAGGGTTAAGAGCTGTCTGGACAGCAAGAGAGTAATACAACCTTTACTTGTTGATAACTTGGTTTTCTGGGAGACCTGTCTAAAGCAAAGTTATTGTAAACTTTATGAACTAGCTGTGGTTTAATTTTGGGATCCTTTGGTTCAATAGTTTGAAAGTTATGGCTGTTCCAAGTTGGGTTCCAGAAATAGGAATTCTCTGTTTTTCTAGGACACAACGTGGAACTTTGTTTGAATGACTTGTTTAATATATGAATCTTGCTGTGATGTTTAAAGATGATTTGTAGACAATTTCATAATCTTTCTAGAATGTTCTCATTTATGTTTATTGGATCTTTATAGCAATAGTTATGACCTATTTACTGAGCTGTTCTGTTATGTGTTGCTTGCTGTTTATAGTTTGACTTGCAAGTTTGCTAAGTCAATTGGTTTTCCTTTGTGAGTTAACTTAGAAGTTTACTCAGTAAATGAGTGTCTAGTGAGTCTAATTATGTTATCAAGCATTCATCCTTTAGTATGCACACTTTCTTATTCATCGAGCATGCAATAGGTGCAGCGGACGCGACCGCCTCTTTCGAGCTTCAAGTGAACCCTGAAGGCCAGGAGGGCAACCCGGAGGTGGAGGTCCAGCAAGTCGGACTCGAGGAGCCCGAAGAGGAGATTGAGTGCCCAAACCACGAGCCAGCCTCGTTTGTGAAAGGCAAGCCCCGGAGCATCCTAAGTCTCCCCTTTACTTTCGAAAGTTTACTTGAATATGTTATATCTATTGATGCATTTAAGTATAGGAGTTGTGATGAAGCCCTTGCTGCATTTTACTCAATCCTTGTCCAGATATCTTATCACTACCTGGTTATAGAGTTAGGATCGAGTAGCAGCTTAGCCATGCTTTAACCGGTAGAAGTCGGGTGATATCCTGTCACCTGCGCGATATAGGGTTATGTCGGATCACGATGGACTATATGTGCTATTGTGGATGGACACTGATTAAATTGACTTAAACCGGGCGGAATTTTGCAAGGTTGTAGTAACTCCGTCTGTTGCAGCTAAGGACTGACCGTTGCACGTCCTCTTGTCATGTTGAACGCATGCCTAACACTTAGTTGGCCGGATAACTCGTTCTGACCGTGAAGCCTAGTAGTATGACTCAGGCCGGAAGACCGGCAAGTATAAAGTGCGCACTACCGGAGGAAGTGCGGTGTGCGGGGGACCATTGGCGTAAGACTAAAGGCAAGTGAGTTAAAATTCCTGACCTCCCTAGCAGAGTGGTAGCCCTGGGATTGCGGCGCTGATCGGAGCTGCGATTCCTGAGTCGTACCAAAGGTGACCCGCTGGCTCTCCGACGGGGGATGCTTGGGTGAGTGCTAGGAATAACCCTCCAGCTGGATAGGAATCGATTCGAATCGCCGTCTCTCCCAGATAGTGAGAACTTGACAGAGCAGCGGCAAACGTAGCATTCACTAAAGAACTTTGGTTCATGGTAATGATGATAGTAAGGAAGAACATGTGATGAATTTGATATGGTTATTATTGCTTGTAATAATCAAGTGAAGTGCTTTAGTACAGGTGCTAATCTAGTGGTAGGTTGATGATGATTAATATGATGCTCTCACAACATTGTAGCTATAATTTAAGCTTTTGGCAACTGTTGGGTCAACCAGCTCCACTTGATCTTAGCCGTGCATGATCCTTGGTGTCTTTTATGTTTTACTAGGCGGGTAAGTCTAGCTGAGTACATTCTCGTACTCAGGGTTTATTTCCCACCCGTTGCAGATGATATCTTTTATGATGGCTTCTGCAAGACCTGTCTCCATCCCGCTAGGGATGAGGATTAACCGTTGGGCACGGTTCTCTAACTACTCTGTATCTGTTGCTTTTGGATGGATGGCATGAGACCCTGGCTGAACCAAAACTTGTGAAATGAACTTTGGAAAGTGTGTGTAATTATTTTGCTTCCGCTACATCAAACATGGGTTGTAATAACTAAGTAACTCCGATGTGGTGCCACTTCGACGGTAATGAATGACTATGTAACATTTGCTGTGTTGTGTTGAACTATTACGATCTTGGTTTGTTGCAAGTTGGTTTGAAGTCCTTTGTGATTTCAGTTGACTACCGGGATTATATGGGCTCAAGTTTGGAAACTTGATTGCTTGTTGATCGTTTCTGCACTTGAACTCTTATAATTTGGTCGGTTCTGTGACACTCTGGGCATACCGGACTGCATACAAGACCCCAATTGGAATGTCTTCATACCAATTGGTGTACGGGAAGACTTGCCACCTACCTGTTGAATTAGAGTTCAAAGCACATTAGGGCCATAAGGAGATGGAATATGGACCTAGATGTTGCTGGAGATCATAGAAGAATGCAACTATCAGAATTGGAAGAATGGCGAGAGAAAGCATATCACAACTCGAAGATCTATAAAGAAAGAGTCAAAAGGTGGCATGACAAGAGGATCGAGAAGAAGGAGTTCGCACCCGAAGATAAGGTATTACTTTTTAATTCCAAGGTGAAGCTTTTCGGGCATGGAAAACTCCGGTGTAAATGGGAAGGACCATTCAAAGTAATCAATTCATCATCCCACGGAGCTATCACATTTCAAAATGACAAAGGTACGTTATTCAAGGTAAATGGTCAACGTCTTAAATTATTTTAGAGCCCAATAAAGAATTAGAAGAAATAGACGTAATCCATTTTTACCTTCCCATGGAGATTTAGAGCCCAACCTTTTTAATCTGACATTTTTGGGTCACACATATATTTTCCTAATAAGTTTTGCATCTAGAAACTCGCTCGAGGAAGCGGGCCCACGGAGGGGCCAGGCACAGGGCGGGCGCCGTGATGAATAGGGCGGGCGCCCAGCCCCTGCCCCCTCTCGGTCCCGATTTCCTCCGTCGCGGAAAACACATTTATGGTAAACCAAATAATCCTTCAGATGGAAAGTTTCGCACGCACGGCGATGGGAGTAACCCGAACAACCCCTAGAGGCACTTTTTGACCCCTATATATACAGACCCCTGACGTCAGTTTTCAAACACCAATCTATTCAAGCCTTCTCATCTTCTTCAATTAGAGCTTGCTTAGTTCCTCGCTGCTCCAATGGCCGAAGAGTTCCATGATGATTGGGAAGTCGTTCCCTACGACCTCAACAAGAATCCTAAGGAAGACCCCAATGCCCGTGCTCTCGTCCCGGCCAATACAGAGCGACAGCTAGAAGCCATGCCATTATGCGAGCGCAGCTCTGCCCAATCCTACCATGCTCAACCAGTTCTCACTACACTGCCACAACCCCCTACTTCTCAAGGGACCATCAGCCAAGAAGGAGGCCACCATCAAGGTGCCAGCTGGCACGAGGATCCTTCCACCTAGACCTAATGAGAGGGTCGTTGGAGTCAAGACCAACCGGAGCAGCGAGATCAGCAGCATCCGCTACACTATGGACGAAGAGAGGCTTACTTTGAGGGGATTAGAGCAGCCAAAGTCCGTTTCATCCCTCCAAAGGCAGCCTCGAAGCATGCTCTCAATGCTCTTGAGACACCTCCTAAGCGCCGCAAGACTATAGTAGATATTGATGAGGACGTTCGCAGGCTAGATAGGGTCATCATAGGCCTGCAGTCCTCGGTTAATTCTATCACTAGGAAGCTCTCTAACCACAACACCGTTATAGTAGGCCTTAGGCATGATCTTGCTAGTGCCAATAAGAAGATCAAGGAGTTAGAGCGCCGCTAAGTTATCTAGATTAGATCTTGAGGCAATGCATCTTAGTTATTTATCTTTAAATTCGGTTTAGATTTACTATTATCGTCAGTTTGCTACTAGTCATTTGTAATAAATGCCTCAAGATTAATAAAGTTTATTATTATTATTATGTCCTATGTGTCTCTACATTATTTTTATACAAGAAAGCAGAAAACAAGTATGGGGGAGATCCCTCGACATGCCAAACACACTTCGACTACACCACTCCACGATTCAGGTACATACTCTGCACACTTTACTTTACACATGCACATATATCTTGGATTATGTAGAATACTGTCTCCGACATGATAAATTAAAAAGATTAAAATATTTCTAATCATGATTAATCTCACTCTGTGATATTTCCTGAAAATCTAGTCATTTAAAAAACCATGTGTTACTTAAGTCATTGTGGAATGTGAGTATGAGTATCTTATTCTTGATATCATTGCTGCTTGGAGAATTTATTTCAAAATCCTTAAAAATTCTAGCTACCATCCTCAGTGTTTTATATGCCTAATAAACCTAAAAATATTAAATATAATAATTAGAAAAGCTATCTACTCTGTATTGAGTTTGTTCAAAATGAGTTAGACCCTTGTTGAGAGATTTATCATGCTCCTAAGATCAAGATATTTATTCAGAAAGATTCACTCTTCCGAAGTACTGTTGTGTTAGAGGCATGGGCTATGAAAAAATAAGGATATTTCGAGGAAATAAAAAGGAGCAAGTGCTCGATAACCTTGCAAAAAAAATGGAAGGTATCCGGCAGTAGAATTAGGGGTACCTCGATATCCACCTAAAAAAAAGAGAAAGAAGAAAATGATAGCCCATGGTCCCTCTAATAAGCAATATGCCAGTAAGAGTTGACAAGTTTTTAATTTTCAAAGTCTTTGATCTAAGAGTATGGCATCCCTCTCCTCGGATCCTGTTTTGATCAGGCAATAAATGCAAGGTAAGAATGCTTGAGAATTTTTGCAAATTAAAACAGCCTCAGTGAGATATAAAAGATAATGAGTGACCTGAGAGAACCTGAGGATAAAGGTATGCTAAATTTCTTTTCAAAAATATACAAAAACTCTAAGTAACAGGATTGAGAAGAAAGGACCTCTACTCTTGACTATATATTTCCCTGACTACGGTACACAGTGAATTTTTACAACACCCTGTAGGTATGAAGAGAATGTTTTACAATGTTTTAACCTCAGATATTTTTCTTAACCATCCTTTTCTCAAGGACGAGTAAAAGCCTAAGTATGGGGTATTTGTTGACGGTTCTTAAGTATCAATTTTAATTATCAAATAAACAAGGGAAAGGACCAATATACAAACAACACCTAGAATTAGGGTTTGATCTGACAGAATTCCACGAGTTTTGTTGTTTATCTGTTTCTGCAGGGGGTTATCGTGAAATAAGGAAGAAAGGCCCACATGTCGGGATTACATAGAGATATTAATGCACCGTGCAATTTTCTACCATCTAGAAGACTCCAGAAGCCACGGGAACGAACGGGAAGGCGATCGGGCCTGGGGGCAGGGCGCCTGCCCACCCCCCTAGGGCGGCCACCCAAGAGTTCTGCCCAAACACGTCCAACTTCGCGGATCACGCTCCACCGACCTAAAGGATCAAGGATAACCGTTCAATCAATGTCGGTTTGATCTGACGGCCCACGTTTACCTGAGGGAACTATATAAGCAGACCCCCTGGTCCCTGGAGGAGAACAAGTTCATCATAGAGTTGAGAGGAGCCCCTGAAGGATAACCTCTCCTCTAAATAGACTTAGGGCTTAGCATCCAATGTGAGTAGAATTAGATCTTCTAGTTTCTACTAGATTGAGAGAGATAGAGTGGAGGTGTAGATCGGAGGAAGCCCGACCTGTCGGTGTCTACTCCGAGGTTGTACCTGCGGGATCAAGTTCTCCTAACCCAAAGCTTGCTCCTAGGATTCTTCAGTATTTTGACTTCTAAATTCTAGTAAGTTCTTGTTTTATTGTTCTTTGGTTTATGAGTTTACTTTAATCTCTTCGCGTAGAGTTTAGAGTATTCTTCTCTAGCGTAGACGTGGTGTTTGGGCTAGAATACTCATAGATATCCCCTGACTAGCTGGACCATGGTAGTAGCGAGGAACGTGACATTTCCGAGTTACCTTTGCAAACCATATCTCGTTAGCAGGAAGGATAGGGTTTATAGGTGCGGGTTGAACATCCTCTGTGGTGTCTAGATTCCGTGAGCCTCCCCAATAGAATAGTAGATCATCCTTACCAAGGTTCGAAAGAGATTACGGTTGTAGTCTTCTCTATATTCTCTATATATCACTCACATCAAGAAACATTCTTTGTAGCCTAAAGGTTAGTAGTAATAGACTGGGTTAGTCAGATGCACTCTTTCTCCTAGTGGTAAAAATATAAATACGATACTCTGGATAACCTCTCGGGTGAAGTGCTCACCGATATCCGTGCGCTTGCGGATCAATTCCTTATTGCGTTCCCAAATATCAACAAAATCTCCAGACTTAACTACCACATCATCAATATAGATTTCCACCAATTTGCCGATGAATTCATGAAAGATAAAATTCATAGCTCTCTGATAAGTAGCACTAGCATTTTTCAAGCCAAAGGTCATGAGTATCCATTCGAACAACCCAACATGACTAGGACATGTAAATGCAGTCTCTGGAATATCTTCTTCAGCCATGAATATTTGATTATATCCTGCATTGCCATCCATAAAGCTAATGATCCGATGTCCAGCTGCAGCATCAACTCGTAAATCGGCAACTGGCATTCGATAACCACCCATCGGTGTAGCCTTGTTATGATTCCTCAAATCAATGTAGACATGAAGCTTCCCATTCTTTTTGTAAATTGGAACAACATTAGAAATCATCTCGGCATACCGACATTGCCGAATAAATTTAGCTTCAATAAGTTTAGTTATTTTGGCCTTAATATCAAGAAGAATATTAGGATTGCATCGGCGAGCTGGCTGCTGATGTGGCCGAAATCCAGATTTGATAGGTAACCGATGTTCCACAATCGATCGGTCTAAACCAGGCATCTCAGTATAATCCCAAGCAAAGCAATCTTTGTATTCCTTTAACAAATCGGTTAATTGTTGCTTACACTCAGAATCTAACTTAGCACTAATAAAAGTAGGCCTTGGCCTATCACCATTACCTATATCTACTTCTACTAAATCATCGGCCGATGTAAACCCCTGGCCTAATTTTCCATCATCGGCGAACCTATCCATTAAAACTCCTCATCAGAACCGACTGCTTGGATCGGTGGAATTTCATAATCGGCAACTTTGAGAAAATCCTTCTCCCAAATCTCCCCTGAAATGCATCTAGTCCTTTCATAAGTATCCGCTTCTACCGACGCAATGACATACAAAGAGTCTCCTGGGACAATTTCAATCTTGTCACCTACCCACTGAACCAAACATTGGTGCATCGTAGACGGGACGCAACAATTGGCATGAATCCAATCTCTGCCCAACAGCAAATTTTAAGCACCCTTTCCACTGATGACAAAGAAAGTTGTAGGCAAGGTTTTGCTGCCGATGGTCAACTCAACGCTTATGGCTCCCTTGACTAGAGACACATTCCCTTCAAAATCTTTCAGCATCATATCGGTCATGGTCAAATCTTGATCTCCTTTCCCAAGCTTCCGATAGACTGCATATGGCATAATATTGATAGCAGCCCCACCATCAACAAGTATCTTAGTCATCGGCTGTACATCAACCCTGCCTTTGACAAACAGAGCTTTAAGATGTTGTCTTTCATTGTCGGCGGGCTTTTCAAAAATAGCTGTCATCGGATCCAGAGCCAACTGAGCCACCTGATCGGGGAAATCTACCTCCTCATCATAACTGAAGGGTGCGAGGAATTCCATCGGCAACATAAACACCATATTAACGTCCGCCGATGGACTCTTTCCTTTAGGATCTGATTGCTGCCGATCTCCAGGCTTAGCAGAATTCTCTCCTTTGCTCCGTTCTTCTTGCCGTTCTCGCTGCAACCTCCTCTTTGTGTCCTTGTCAATCCTTCCAAACACCATGGTGGAATTTGTGGTTGCCTCACCGATTGACGACAATTTCCCCTTGGTTCCACCCGATAAGTATTAACATCTCTGCAAAATATGAACTCATTGGGAACTCGCGCATCTGCCATCTCCTGAAGCTCCTCTTGGTTTCTGGGGAAATAATCGACACGCTCACCCAGCTTGTCATGCACACTGAGTCTGCCCCCCAGCCGATCATGAACTGAGGCCCTTCCCCTAATCGGTCCATTAAAACGCCAATCACCGTTCTGCTACTATCGATTTGGTCTATCATACCGATCATATCCGTTACACTCAGGGCAATCTCTAACAGTGGGTAGCTTCATATTTTGCTCCCAACAGTGGACAAAGAACGGGCAGTTTCAGTGATCTTTGTGCTGATTCCACTTTTGTCGGCATCTTTCTTCTTCCCGACGACGATCTTCCTGTTGGCGCCGATACCGATCTTCACGCTGCTGCCAGGTTTCCCGATGCCTTCTATGAGTGATCACAATGCCAGATCGAGGAGGCCTTCCTAAGCTAGTTCCCTCCTAAATCAAGCCCTTGCCTTTGGCGTCATCGGCGGTGATCTGATGCTGAGGATCTACCGATGCACTTTTTTCAGCTACCTCCGATGTCAAGACTGTAGTCTTTCCCTTAGCATCCAACATATTTGTAGGGAAAGGGTGTTGGTCGATCTTCATTGGTTTTTGAGCTTTAGAGCTATCGAACTTAATTCTCCCAGACTCTATAGCCGATTGCAGCTGCTGCCTGAAAATCTTACACTCATTTGTACTGTGAGATGTTGCATTATGCCACTTGCAGTACATAATCTTCTTTAATTCTTCTGCCGATGGAATCACGTGATTGGGTGACAACTTAATTTGCCCTTCCTGAAGCAGAAAGTCAAATATCATGTCCGCTTTGGTGATATCAAATGCAAACTTCACTGGTTCTTTATGTCCAAAAGGGCAAGACATCGGCTTCTTATTCTTCACCCATTCTGTCAAGCCAATAACTGGTTCTTCATCAGAATCTGAACTTGTTGCCTCATCGACAAAGGACACCTTTTTGTTCCATGCTCTTTTAGGTTCAAAAGCTTTAATATTTTGGTCAGAAATCCTCTGCACTAAATGACTCAGACTTTTGAACCCTTGAGAAGCATACTTGTCTCTGATATGTGGCAACAATCCCTAGAAAGCCAAATCGGCTAGCTGCCGATCGTCCAGAACCAGACTATAGCATTTATTCTTGACATCTCGCAACCTTTGCACAAAGCTTTCAACCGATTCATCATTGCGTTGCTTCAGCCTGACTAAATCGGTAATCTTCTTCTCATGAACTCTAGAAAAGAAGTACTTATGGAACTGCTTCTCTAGATTGGCCCAAGTAATCACTGAGTTTGGAGGTAATGAAATAAAGCAAGTAAAGGCCGATCTAGTCAAAGATGATGAGAATAAACGAACCCTTAACTCATCTCTATTAGCAGCTTCTCCGCACTAGATGACGAACCTGAACATGCGCCATGGTTGACGTGTCATCCTGTCCAGAAAAATTGGTGAAATCTGGAAGCTACAGATTTATTGGCATCACCAATTTGGAAGCGGGATTAAGTCATACGCAGGAGGATATGGTGTCCGATAAGAGTAAGTGTTGACTTTGGGTTTTATCCCAAATTGATCTCTCATCACCTCAGCTATCTTATCGGCCCAATAAGCATCGACATCTTGCCGATGGACTGGCTGTGGATCTGACACCTGCTGATAAGCTTCCACGTGTCTCTGTGGCGCACGATCTCCAGGGAACATAGGATTAACCATCGCCTGTTGACCGCCAACTTGTTGACCAAGATTCATTGGCTAGTTGATCAACCCTTGATTCTGAAATCTAGGCTACATTGGTCCCTGTTGAAATCCCATAGCCTGATAATTCAGCTAAGGTGTCTACGGAAAGACAAACTGCCCTGTCCATCCATTATTAACGTTCATCGGCGTAGGTCCTACCGATGGTTGATAATTGGGCATCATCATTGTAAGGTGAACCTTTGCTGCGTCGGCATTGGACCTGCCGATGCGTTTGGCATCTGGTACGCTGGTATCTGAGAATTCCTAGTAAAAGGTCTTGCAGTAGTAGTAGTAGAATACTGAGGATTTTGAGTCATCGGCGACACTGGAGGTGCCGATGCCATGGGAGCCTTGCCTGTCATATCAGCCACTTCAGATTTTCCTATGCTATTTGCCATAAATTCCAGGGGCATACCATATCCCCACCAATTACGATGAACTTGAGAGCCTTTAAACACAGACCCTGACATTGGTGATGCCAATAAATCTGTAGCGAGTTTGACTTGTTCCTCTGACGTCGATGGATTAGTTGTCATCGGTGTAGATTGCGCATTAGTCATCCCTAATGTGCTTGGACGAGAAGTAACCTCCGTACCCCGGAACGGCTTTAGTAGCCGATGGAGCCGTAACCGATGATGACCCTGGCTGATGATAGGCAGGACCCACATAAGATGGTGGCTCTTGTCCTTCTTTGAAAGTTCTAGCCACAACATTGAAAACTGTATTGGACAGTACACCAGATTGATTGATCAAAGCACGGTTGACAGCACTATCAACCATCTCTTACAGTTTACCAGGATTGGCTTCAAAGTAATTTGCCGAGGCATCGGCAATGCTTCCTTTTGGATCACCTCGCCACTCCTGTTGATACTGAAGGATTTCAAGCATAGCTGCTTGTAGTCCTCCATAGCTTTTGCCATAGCTTGCTTCTATTCATCCCTGAGATTGGCTTCCGTCACGGGGATGACGTTCTCCAAGTCGAAATCAATGTTCGACATGTTGATCTAGATATTGAATCTCTGTCCCACCAGGCATGCCAAAAGATGTGTTGGTGCAAAAGTGGATCTGCAAACACAAAGGGCTAATACCCGATTCAGACGTTAAGGCGTGCCAGCCGATTTGACCTTACAATCGACGAAGGCGATAACTTGAACACTTTGGTCCCGACAACAGCGATGCGCCCGGATGTCACGGCCAAGAGGTATTCACATGGAACTTGAGAACTCGTCGAGATTGACTCAATGAATTCCTAAGAACTCGTAAATAAAAAGAAAATATGCGAGTTGAGAAGTCATCGAAAAAGTAGATGCTGGAATAGATATAAAAACTTGTATTTGATTGATTATGTATATTCATTACATTGCCGCAGGGTCTACATTTATACCCTGTCCAAAACAGTTACAACCAGACACGACTAGGACTCAAATTCTAAATTGAACGGAATCCGTATGCAAAGCAAACTCTATAAACTATGGAAAGCATTAAATCACCTTCCACAACCGATCGGTACACCATCATGAGTCGATCGACAACCCCTACGCCCTTCTCCATGACCATCGGCAAACCACCTCTCATAGCCATCGGCAACTATCAGCACCAGTCATCGGCACGAATCCATCACCACTCCTGGACTTGGCCATATCCTGTTGTTTTCTCATCGGTACCAACCCTCATCGGCAACTCTTCTGTAGACTAGTCACCACTTTTCTGCCTGCCGATCTACACCTCATTATCTCCTAGATACGCGTCCAAAGATACGTGTCCAAAAACGGTGTCAACACATTTAAATTCTTGCCTATTCAATTCTTGCATTAGTCATATTTATTCATACCATTATTATAATCAAAAGCCCCATATAAATAATATTTATGGTGTGTGACAACCCATATTTATTAATTATTGTGGAGGCAAAAAAATATTTTCCCATGATCATTTTTAATAAGTTTTAATTCTCATAGTTTTTCCTGCATTATATTTATTTATATTAACCTTCTAGAAGCATGACCCACACCCCTTGGGTCCCACATGTCATACACCATTCCTCACACACATCTCATCACATTATTTGATCCACCAAAATTTCTCCACTCACCAGACATTTTTCCACCGTCCAACCACCACCCACTCAACATTATTTTGCGTAAGAGCTAGCAAAGGAGGGAGTGGTGAAACATCAGCCACAAAGGGCACCAAAGGAGGGCGCCTGCCCTACTGTAGAGGGTGCCTACCCTACTGTAGAGGGCGCCCGCCCTGTCCCCCCAGTGTAACACTCCTAGTGTTAGCTTGCATGTTAACCATGAGCATTGCATCAACATAAGCATCATCATGATCACTCATGAGCATCATACCATGATCACATGCCATCTACTACATGCACTATGTGATTAAATTGCTTGTGTGACTTGTTTTGAGTGACTTTAGTGGGTGATCAATACATGTAAGTGTGCGATCTTGTCCAAAATACTTTAATCATGTTTAGAACATCATTGTGAACATAGTTCATGTTGGAGGTTGCACCCAAAAATGCCCCTAAGTCATGGTTAGCCCTAGGTTGACCTAGTTGACCCCCTAAACCTCTTTTTAAAGATCTTTTATGAAACCTGTGTTAGAAACCTTGCATGTCAATGACCCCTAAAGCCAAGTTGTAGAAAATTTTATAGGCTACAAAAGTTGTTTTAAGGCCATCTCATGAAACTGTGCAGAACATGCTCAAAAAATGCACACAAGGTAAATTTAGGGGCTGTTTGGACATGGCAGTTTTTGGCTAAGTGTGGGAACTGACGAAACCGAATGCCAGTTTACGTGTAGGGTACTTTGGCAGCTCGTAGTTTCTAATTTAAGCTGAACTAGACCAAACTCTTATAATCAAAGTTGGAGTACTCATTCAGCTCTCCAACTTGTATCACTGAAGTTTTTGCTAGTTCGCACTGGTTTGGGAGTTGGAGGGCAGCGAAGTTTCGAGTTCAGACGTATTTTTGCAGTACTTTTGCTGGTTTCTGATCAGACTTCGATTTGGTTGGAGTCGGGTCGTGGCCGACCAGCTCTGCTTGGCTTGCGCCGCGTGGATGCCGTGCGTCGATATTGGCCCCACATAGCTACGAATAAAGCCGAGCGCCGTGCGACTCCGCCAAGGCAATAGCCCACCTGTTCGTCCACATCGCACTCGTCGCCAAGGCCAAAGAGGACAGCCGCCGCCGCCATGGATGTTGCTGAGGTGAAGCTCGTGCATCGCCATTGCGTCCTGCACCTCTCGCTACTCTCTATCCCTCTTGTTCTCAGTAAAGTAGGGCTGCGGCCGCTCGCATGACCGGCCTTCGGCCAAGTTGGCCGCAGGCGGGTGCCATGGCCTGCAGCCGTGCTGCGTACGTACGGGAGCCGCCTCTTCCTTTGTCGTTCTGTGAAAGTCGATGCGTTTCCTTGGTAACCTATCCTGATAGATGCGTCTCGATGTAAGGAGTCTGTTGGTGGTGGTCGCGTCGCCGGAAAGTTCGCCGCCGGCGAGCTATGGCCGGTCAAAGTAGCTCCCCTGTTTTTGTCCTTATGACGTGTGGGTCCAGATTGACCTTGGGTCCCAGCTGCCAGCCTTTGGGGTACTCAGCACTGGGTGCGTGTAGTAGTTCTTAGGGTTTGGTTATTTTCGTTTTAATCTTTTCTATGTTTTTCTTTTGGAAGTTTGTAAATTCAATATCTCAAGCTACAGGGATCCGTTTTGAGTGAAACCAATTTTGTTAGCTTCCTCTTGGTGGATATTAGCTATTAAAAATATGAAACATGCCATGTTTTTGTAGAAATAAATAGATATGATTTAATCTTGATTAAATAGGAGGTAATTATATCTTGAAATCTATTGATCTGCTGGCCATGCAAATTTAGGGTGTTGTTAGTTATGTTATGACTAGTCTCTGATAAATTTATCATGATTTTTGGAAGCCTAGTTGTGAAGTTAAAAAAATAGTTCTTACTTAAATAGGGGTTTCTTGTGGTATTTTTAATAATTAAGTTATAACTCCTTTGGTGATGAAACTTGCTGAGTGTTGTACTCATGTGTAAACAAGGCTAACAAAAATCTGAAATCTGCTGTTTGACACTTTTTGATAAGGTTTCATATTTATGCCTTGCATGCCTTTACTAGCTTGTTGTTTTTGTATCTCCCAATCTGTATGTGCAACTGTTCTGAAAATTTTACAGTGATCTTATGTTAGCATAAGTAGCTTGCTGTAATTTTCTTAGAATTTTTGGAACACTTGGAGTATATGTTCATTAAATCACCTTAATAATTAAATAAATGGAAAAGGTGATGATAGAAATAGTTTTAGACCTTGCCATGATATTTTCTGGTGTTTCTTAGATATGTTGTACCTACTGGTGCAATTAGATTGTTCCTTTGATACATTCTCAACATGTGCAAAATATTATTTTTGGCTATTTATACCTTTCCTAGAGCATTTCTGTGTAGCTGATAGCAAATGCTTGAGAACTAAATAAAGATGTTAATTTCTGGGAAACCTGTCTACAACAAACGTGTAGCTAACTTACTGATGTACTCCGTGTCCAAATTTCGTGGCATTTGGTTGAGTAGTTTGAAAGTTATGCATGTTTCAAGTAGCTGCTGCAAAGTGCTTGCTCTCTGGAATTTCCAGAGCAGCCAGTCAACTTTGTATGTTTTAGCATCTTTCGGTTGGGAATCTTCCTGGGATGTCTAAAAGTGATTTGTAGACAATTTGCTAAGCTTTCCAAAAAGTGCTTACTTGCTTAATTTGGTTAACAGATGCTTGAGTTATAGCTGAAACTTGTGACTGGTTGGTTTGTCTACTAAACCAGTGGCTGAGTAGGCATAACTAGGATTTGTTAACTTGTCTATTTAGTCTCTCTATCAGAGAAGAGGTATGCACTTACTTGTTGTTCCATGATTCACTTAATCTTAGAAGCTTATGCTCATATTATACCTTGTTTTATGTCCCTTTGGCTCTTCATCATGACATCATGCATCATTTGTGCATTCTCTATATTCATGTCCTTGTCATGCATACATAGGTGTACCCAAGGGCGTGACCGTGTTGGAGTACGAGCTGCCGGAGCCGGAAGAACAGCAAAGGGAGCTACCTCAAGGAGCTGAGGAGGAGGAGGACTTGCCGGAGTGCCCTGACCATCGTCCCTCTACCTACGTCGAAGGCAAGCCCCGGAGCATTATAGGCCTCCTACTATTTTATTATCATGTTCAGCTATCAAATGACTATGGTTATATATTGTTGCATTAAGTGGTAGGCGTTGATATGACACCCTTGCTGCATAATGACTACCTTGTCCACCTTAAACAATACCAAAGTAGGTCCAGGATCGAAGTAATGCTTAGCCATGCTTAGCTCGGTAGAAGCCGGGTGATTTCCTGTCACCTGCGAGAGTTAGGTGGATGATGATCACGGTTGGCTATATTTGCTATCGTGGAAATAACCATGTGTTAATAATGAATTTGAGACCGGGCGGGATGACGCTAGTGCAGCAACAAGGCATGGAGGTCTTGGGTGTGAACCTATCCCCGTCTGTGTCGTTTAAGGACCGAATCGCTGTACGTCCCCGTGTCATGTTGAACGCATGCCTATCACTTAGTTGGCCGGATAAGTCGTTCCGACCGCGAAGCCTACGAGTGCAACTCCGGCCGGATACCCCGATCTGGTTAAAGTGCGCACCCCGGTTGGTAGTAAGGATGTGCGGGGAGTCAATGGCGTAAGACCGAGGTGTCAGGTTAGAGTCCTGACCCAGGCAGATTGGCGGTCCCTGGGGGTGCGGCGCCGTACGGACCCGCGAATTGGTCCGGAGTTGTGCTAAAGGTGATCCGAGCTGCCGTCATGAAGTATGCTTGGGTGAGTGTTAGGAATACCCCTCCAGCTGGATAGGAATCGATTCGATCGCCGTCTCTCCCGGATAGTGAGAACTTGACTTGGGCAGCGGCAACGTAGAATTTACTAAAGAAACTTAATGGTTATGATGAGAATGATGATGGCTATGTGATAATCCAGATATGGTTATTATTGTAATGCTTAAAACTCAAGTGTATGCTTAGAACAGGTGCTAATCTAGTGGATAGTTGCTAAGTAATAAACTTGCTGCTGAATTTAATAAATGAGTTACTTATAACAAAGGCTTTTATGCAAAAGATGAGTCAAACCAGTCCACAGAGATCAGCCTTGCATACTCCTTGGTGTCACTTTATTTCTGGTTTATGACGGGTAAGTCTAGCTGAGTACATTCTCGTACTCAGGTTTTTATTTACCCCTGTTGCAGATGACGTCGTTTATCACGGCTACTGTGCTAAGTGTCATCACCCGGCTGCGGATGATGAATAGATCATGGGCGTGATCACCACCTTTATCTTCAGTTGTGCTTTTGTTGGGACTTGACCATGGAACTGGCATGTATTATAAACTAAGTTGGTGTTGTTCAAAACTACTTTGTTTCCGCTACCGCTATGGTTTGTAGTAACCACTTTAAACTCTGATGTGATGTAAAACTATGTTCTGTGATGAATGTTGTAATCTGTGATGGTGAAGCTTGATCATGTACGATCTTGGTTGTATGTTGGTTGAATCGAGGTCTTTTGAGATTTCGTCGGACTACTGGGTTTATATGGGTTCAAGTCCATTGGCTTGACTGCCTCCGTGGTCGCTAATTCACTTGAATTCTTATAAATGGGACGGTTCTGTTACAGCTGGCATCAGAGCAAGATTAAGCATATAACCATCATAGATGTATTTGAAAACAAATGAATTTGGTTTTGTTAAACTAATTTGGCAAAATTAGGTTATAAATAGGGTTGTTTTAAAAAGGTTTTGATAACTTATACCATGCCAGTGGTCATGCCCTTTATGCCCATATAAGGATTTCTAGGTGGCTTAATATTACTAACATGGGGGTTTTTCCTTTCGTCGTCCATATGGCGTGTAATTATATGGATACCGCTTACTTAAGTGGTAATGAATGGATCACATACCTCTACGCCATGGTAAGCATTGTTTGTTTTCTTTCGTCGTCCATACGGCGTGAAATTGTATGGATGCCACTTGCTTGAGTGGTAATGTATGGATCTATATGCCTCTACGCTACGGTAAGTGTGAGCTGTGAGAGCATGACCGTCCAACCGTCGGTCTAGGGGAGTGTTAGCTGTGGTTACTGGAATATTTACATGTTTCACACATGTATATATGAAGGTACTTAATTGTGGGTAGTAGGTGCAGCCATGTATACATATTTGATGTATAGGTGGGTGTATCCAAAATGGGTAGTGTGCTGCGATATATATCTGGGAATATATATCGGAGTACCTAGCTTGATTGTTGGTGATTGGATTTACATTTCTGCACTTATACTATTGTGGGGCTGGGCTGAAATGGAATCTTCTGCAGGTACACTGACAACGAAACGTGTAGACCGGGTAGTTGCGTATAAAGAGTGTACGTATATATGCCACCGAATATACCGTTAGAACTTTCTTCTAGGAATGGAAAGGACGTATGGAACGTGCATGCATCATGAATCATTCATACATTCTTTATGCAATACTTGGGTATTAAATTCTGAAAATATGATTCTTTATTTTTCCTTGTAATTAATCTCCCTTACTCAAATGTGGTCTTTCTACAGATGGCAGCCCCGCACGCGAGTGAGACTTTTCTGGACATGTTTGGCACTCCTACTTTGTTGTGGAGGGTGCTAAGTTCAGTTGGATATGAGGAACCACCTAGGTACACTTGGACCGAGTCTGAGCATGCAGGGGCCTTACCTTGGGTAGATGTCCAAATTACAGTTCCTCCTTGTCCAAATAACCCACAGTGGCTAGGGTGGTTAGTTGACTGTGATGGCCAAACTCCTTGGGAGGGCGCCCAAGTAGCAGCCCTAGAGGTTTTGCTAGAAATATGTCAAGAGTTTGGTGATGAGTTAGTGAATGGCCCAGTGGGATCCATCCCCAGAGTGAGTGTGACTGACACATTTGTGTCCCAGATAGGGAATGAGTCCTTAGAGACGAGAGAAATCTTGCTAGGATATAGCTCTAGCCCTGCTATGAGTGCCATGGTAGCGGTACTTAAGCTGCACTATGTACGCCAGGACACATACATAGAGGCCATGCTAGCGCTCCAACGAGCTCAAGTTGGGCAGCGCAAATTGCGCAAACGAGTGCGCAAACATCGCAAGGCTTTTATGGATGCACAAGCTGAAATCTAAAACTATCACACCGCTTTGCAAGCCCGCCGCAATCAAGTTGCGAATGCAGTTAGAGAGCGCAATGAGGCACAAGCCCGCATGATGCAAATGACTAGAGAGAGAGATGAGGCTATGCGCTTGGCTGAAAATAGAGAAACTGCTAGAGTTAGAGCCTTGTTCCATGCTGAAATGAGAGAGGAAGAGCTGATTACTAGGATTGCTGAGTTGCAGTTGGATGTCCATCGCTTAAATAATATCATAAATCCTATCCCACAACCAGCCCCTTTTGATCATGAAGAAGCTCTTAGTGAGGAAGATCAGGGTGGTGGCATCATCTCTAATGGAGAATCCGAGGAAGATATGTAGCCTAGCAATGATTTTATGACCATGTATCAGTTTCCATCTCTTTGTGTAATGGACATGTAATCTGAATTTTAGTTGAGACTCTATGTATTTGGCTAGGGTGCCCCTCCTGTAAAACTTAAGTTGTGGCAATGACTCTATGTAACCTTATGCACTTATCTGTGATGCTCCATGTTTATGTTGAGCTGAAATAAATCTCTGCAATGTCGTTAATCCTTGAGGAATTGTGGCTCTGAATGAACGCGAGAATAACCAAGTGTCATGGAAGATATTCTCTTATTGTACATGGATTATTGCGCCTTAATTTATGTGAATTTACTTTATTAAATTCCGTATGGCAGCAATTGAAGTTCATGACAATCATATCTGTTATCCTAAACGATCACTTGATATGCCTTGTGTAGATGGCTCGCAACACTCGCTCCGGTCACAACGAGGTGCCGCCACCACCACCTCCTCCCCCGCCTACACCTACTGAGCTATTGGCAGCTCTTGTTGAGGGCCAGCGTATGCTCAATGAGGCTATGCAAACTATGGCGCAGCAGAACCGGGGTGGTCGCCATGCCCGCCAAGGCGGAGAGGCAAATCAGTATAGCAGTTTCAAGGATTTCCAGGACACCAAGCCGCCGCTTTTCAAGGAGGCTGTTGAACCTCTAGAAGCTGATGAGTGGCTTAACACTCTTGAACAGAAATTCCGGTTGCTAAGGTTAACCGAAGAGCTCAAAGCGGAGTATGCAGCCCACCAGTTGGAGGGCAAAGCAGGTGTCTGGTGGAGTCATTACAGGACTAGCTTGCCCGCCAATGCTGTTGTAACCTGGGACCAGTTCCAAACTGCTTTCAGGAATACTTATATTCCACAAGGCTTAATGACTATCAAGCACACTGAGTTCATGAACCTGACGCAAGGCACTAAAAGCTTGACTGAGTATCTTCATGCTTTTAACAATTTGTCTCGCTATGCTCCTGAGATGGTTGACACCGAAGCCAAGAAGCTCGCTAGTTTCAAAAGAGGGTTGGGACCCAAGTTGTCCAAGAACATGGCTGGTAACAAGAGTACCACCTTCAACGAGTTTGTGAGTGATGCATTGACTCAGGAAAATTCTAATGCTGTGTATGCCGCATCCAAGAACCGCAAGAGGGCCTATGAGGCAGGTGCTTCGCAGTCCAAGGCTCCAGCGGCAAGCAAGCCGGCCTATCGCCCACCCAATGCTGTGACAAGGTACAGGCCGCCGCAGAAAAAGTCAAATGTGAAGACGCGAGTGCGCAAGTCCTTCACAGTTGCTCTCCCAAGAGGTGCCACGGGTCAAGGAAGTCCCAAGAATCCTCCTGATAACCGCCCTTGTTTCAATTGCAAACAAGTTGGTCACTGGGCAAGAGATTGCCCCTACCCTAAGAGAAGTGCTGCAGCCGGAGGAAATAACCGTATGGGTCGTGTGCACTACACCACGGTTGAAGAAATTCCGGAAGGTGAAGCAGTCACCGCTGGTATGTTCCTTGTAAATCAACACCCTGCAGTTGTCTTGTTTGATTCTGGAGCTTCACATTCATTTATGAGTCAAGCATTCGCATCTAAGCATGGGCAAAATGTCATCGATCTTGATAGCGGAAAATTTTGCATTAGTGCTGCTGGTAATCAAATTGCTACGAATCAAGTAGTGAGGGATGTACATATTGCCATAGAAGGGCGTAATTATGCAGCAGATTTAGTCGTACTGCCAGGCCTAGGGATAGATGTTATTCTGGGGATGAATTGGATGAGCAGGCATGGGGTGCTAATAGATACCTCCACGAGAGTAGTCATGTTACGGGAGCCTGATAGCAAGGAAGCCTTCTTAGTCCAGCTTCCCAAGAATGATGACATCCGTCACGCTGCCAATGCCATTCGACCACTCACTTTAGCAGAGATTCCGGTAGTGTGTGAGTTTCCGGATGTCTTTCCAGAGGATCTGCCCGGGTTGCCACCGGACAGAGACATTGAGTTTAAAATTGATTTAATTCCGGGTACCGCACCTATCTCTAGAAGGCCATACCGAATGCCACCCAATGAATTGGCAGAGTTGAAAAAGCAACTGCAAGAACTCCTAGAGAAAGGTCTTATTCGGCCTAGTTCTTCTCCATGGGGTTGTCCGGCTCTCTTTGTCAAGAAGAAGGACAAGTCTCTACGTATGTGTGTAGACTATCGTCCGCTCAACGCCGTGACTATCAAAAACAAGTATCCATTGCCTCGCATCGATATCCTGTTTGATCAATTAGCCAAGGCCAAAGTATTCTCCAAAATTGATCTGAGATCTGGGTATCATCAAATCAAGATCCGACCTGAAGACATTCCTAAAACGGCTTTCTCTACCAGGTATGGGTTGTATGAGTATTTAGTCATGTCCTTTGGTCTGACTAATGCCCCTGCTCATTTCATGTACCTGATGAATTCGGTGTTCATGCCTGAACTGGATAAGTTTGTGGTGGTGTTCATCGATGATATATTGGTGTATTCTGAAAATGCACAAGAACATGAGAAGCACCTTCGGATTGTACTCACCAGATTGCGAGAACATCAGCTCTATGCCAAGTTCAGCAAGTGTGAGTTTTGGCTGAAGAAAGTGTCTTTGTTAGGCCATATTTTATTCGAAGAGGGTATTTCTGTTGACCCGTCAAAGGTGCAGGAGGTTCTAGACTGGAAGGCCCCGACTTCAGTGCACGAAGTCCGGAGTTTTCTCGGTCTAGCTGGATATTATCGGCGCTTCATTCCAGATTTTTCCAAAATAGCTAAACCTATGACCAAGCTACTGCAAAAAGATGTGAAGTTTGTGTGGTCCAAGGAGTGTGAAGTTGCCTTCACCACTCTACGCCATTTGCTGACCACCGCTCCTGTTCTGGCACAGCGTGACATTGAAAAGCCATTTGATGTCTTTTGTGATGCATCTGGCACTGGCCTAGGTTGTGTGCTTATGCAAGAAGGCCAAGTTATTGCCTATGCTTCTCGGCAGCTGAGGAAACATGAAGCCAACTACCCTACTCATGATCTAGAGTTAGCAGCAGTTGTACATGCATTGAAGCTCTGGAGACATTATCTGTTGGGTAACCTTTGTCACATTTACACTGACCATAAGAGCCTCAAATATATATTCACTCAGCCTGAGTTAAATATGAGACAAAGAAGATGGCTAGAATTGATAAAAGACTACAATTTAGAAGTGCACTATCATCCAGGCAAAGCCAATGTTGTAGCCGATGCTCTCAGTCGAAAACAACATGTTAGACCTCTTCTAGAGGAAGGCTTCAATTTATTGCATCCTGTGGTCCTACACAACATCATAGTCAGTTGCTCATTAGAAAGTCAAATCATAGAGCTCCAAAAATCTGATCCTGGTATTTTTCATATCAAGAGAAAAATGCAAGAGCAAGACACCAAGCATTTCCGAGTAGATGAGAAGGGTGTACTGTGGTTTGACGATCGGCTAGTTGTACCCAAAGACCGTGACCTACGCAACAAAATTTTAGAAGAAGCTCATTCTTCCAAGTTGTCCATTCATTCGGGTAGTAGCAAAATGTACCAAGACTTGAGACCTCGCTTCTGGTGGACCAAAATGAAGAAAGAGATAGCAGCTTATGTTGCTAGGTGTGATACTTGCTGTAGGGTAAAGGCAGTTCACCTCAAACCTGCAGGTTTATTGCAACCATTGTCAATTCCAGGTTGGAAGTGGGAAGAAATCAGCATGGATTTCATTGTTGGACTTCCCCTTATGCAAAAAGGACACAATTCCATATGGGTGATTGTTGACCGTTTGACCAAGTGAGCCTATTTTATTCCCGTACACTCTACATACCGACCATCCGACTATGCTGAGTTGTACTTCGCTCAGATAGTTAAATTGCACGGAGTGCCTCGCACTATCATTTCTGACAGAGGTCCTCAGTTCACTGCTCGCTTTTGGGAGCATCTGCATTCACTCCTTGGTACAAAGTTGGTTCGCAGTTCAGCCTATCATCCTCAAACCTCCGGTCAGACTGAGCGTGTGAATCAAATTCTAGAGGATATGTTGAGGGCCTGTGTTATATCTTCCAAGGGTGCGTGGGAGAAATGGTTACCCTTAGCTGAATTCTCTTACAACAATAGCTATCAAGAAAGTATCCAAATGGCTCCTTTCGAAGCCTTGTATGGCCGCAAATGTAGAACTCCGTTAAACTGGGTTGAACCTGGTGAAAGGAGGTACTACGGAATTGACTTTGTCAAGGAAGCCAAAAAGCAAGTTCTCGTTATCCAACAACACATGAGAGCCGCCCAAACTAGGCAGAAAAGCTATGCTGACCGAAGAAGAAAGCCAATCGAGTTCGAAATAGGTGACTTTGTGTACATAAAAGTATCGCCCATGAAAGGAGTAAATCGCTTTGGCGTTAAAAGAAAGCTTGCCCCTAGGTATGTGGGTCCCTACCAAATCATTGAGAAGAGTGGTAAGGTAGCTTACAAAGTACAACTACCTCCAGAAATGAGAGCTATTTTCCCTGTATTCCATGTGTCTCAACTCAAGAAGTGTCTTCGTGTGCCTGAAGAGAGAGTTGAAACAAGAGATATCAAGTTGCAGTCAGACCTATCTTATGAAGAAAAGCCTGTGCAAGTTCTTGATGTCAAGGAACGGGTTACTCGTGGGAGAGTGATCAAACTTTTTAGAGTTTTGTGGAACCGTCAAAATGAGAGAGATACCACTTGGGAAAGGGAAGACTATTTACAAGTAACTTATCCCTCATTCTACGAAAAATGGTACGTCTTTCAAATCTCGGGACGAGATTTTTGTAAGGGGGGAGGGCTGTAACACTCCTAGTGTTAGCTTGCATGTTAACCATGAGCATTGCATCAACATAAGCATCATCATGATCACTCATGAGCATCATACCATGATCACATGTCATCTACTACATGCACTATGTGATTAAATTGCTTGTGTGACTTGTTTTGAGTGACTTTAGTGGGTGATCAATACATGTAAGTGTGCGATCTTGTCCAAAATACTTTAATCATGTTTAGAACATCATTGTGAACATAGTTCATGTTGGAGGTTGCACCCAAAAATGCCCCTAAGTCATGGTTAGCCCTAGGTTGACCTAGTTGACCCCCTAAACCTCTTTTTAAAGATCTTTTATGAAACCTGTGTTAGAAACCTTGCATGTCAATGACCCCTAAAGCCAAGTTGTAGAAATTTTTATAGGCTACAAAAGTTGTTTTAAGGCCATCTCATGAAACTGTGCAGAACATGCTCAAAAAATGCACACAAGGTAAATTTAGGTGCTGTTTGGACATGGCAGTTTTTAGCTGTGTGGGAACTGATGAAACTGAATGCCAGTTTACGTGTAGGGTACTTTGGCAGCTCGTAGTTTCTAATTTAAGCTGAACTAGACCAAACTCTTAAAATCAAAGTTGGAGTACTCATTCAGCTCTCCAACTTGTATCACTGAAGTTTTTGCTAGTTCGCACTGGTTTGGGAGTTGGAGGGCAGCGAAGTTTCGAGTTCAGACGTATTTTTGCAGTACTTTTGCTGGTTTCTGATCAGACTTCGATTTGGTTGGAGTCGGGTCGTGGCCGACCAGCTCTGCTTGGCTTGCGCCGCGTGGATGCCGTGCGTCGATATTGGCCCCCACATAGCTACGAATAAAGCCGAGCGCCGTGCGACTCCGCCAAGGCAATAGCCCACTTGTTCGTCCACATCGCACTCGTCGCCAAGGCCAAAGAGGACAGCCGCCGCCGCCATGGATGTTGCTGAGGTGAAGCTCGTGCATCGCCATTGCGTCCGGCACCTCTCGCTACTCTCTATCCCTCTCGTTCTCAGTAAAGTAGGGCTGCGGCCGCTCGCATGACCGGCCTTCGGCCAAGTTGGCCGCAGGCAGGTGCCATAGCGTGCAGCCGTGCTGCTTAGGTACGGGAGCCGCCTCTTCCTTTGCCGTTCTGTGAAAGTCGATGCGTTTCCTTGGTAACCTATCCTGATAGATGCGTCTCGATGTAAGGAGTCTGTTGGTGGTGGTCGCGTCGCCGGAAAGTTCGCCGCCGGCGAGCTATGGCCGGTCAAAGTAGCTCCCCTGTTTTTGTCCTTATGACGTGTGGGTCCAGATTGACCTTGGGTCCCAGCTGCCAGCCTTTGGGGTACTCAGCACTGGGTGCGTGTAGTAGTTCTTAGGGTTTGGTTATTTTCGTTTTAATCTTTTCTATGTTTTTCTTTTGGAAGTTTGTAAATTCAATATCTCAAGCAACAGGGATCCGTTTTGAGTGAAACCAATTTTGTTAGCTTCCTTTTGGTGGATATTAGCTATTAAAAATATGAAACATGCCATGTTTTTGTAGAAATAAATAGATATGATTTAATCTTGATTAAATAGGAGGTAATTATATCTTGAAATCTATTGAACTGCTGTCCATGCAAATTTAGGGTGTTGTTAGTTATCTTATGACTAGGCTCTGATAAATTTATCATGATTTTTGGAAGCCTAGTTGTGAAGTTAAAAAAATAGTTCTTGCTTAAATAGGGGTTTCTTGTGGTATTTTTAATAATTAAGTTATAACTCCTTTGGTGATGAAACTTGCTGAGTGTTGTACTCATGTGTAAACAAGGCTAACAAAAATCTGAAATCTGCTGTTTGACACTTTTTGATAATGTTTCATATTTATGCCTTGCATGCCTTTACTAGCTTGTTGTTTTTGTATCTCCCAATCTGTATGTGCAACTGTTCTGAAAATTTTACAGTGATCTTATGTTAGCATAAGTAGCTTGCTGTAATTTTCTTAGAATTTTTGGAACACTTGGAGTATATGTTCATTAAATCACCTTAATAATTAAATAAATGGAAAAGGTGATGATAGAAATAGTTTTAGACCTTGCCATGATATTTTCTGGTGTTTCTTAGATATGTTGTACCTACTGGTGCAATTAGATTGTTCCTTTGATACATTCTCAACATGTGCAAAATATTATTTTTGGCTATTTATACCTTTCCTAGAGCATTTCTGTGTAGCTGATAGCAAATGCTTGAGAACTAATTAAAGATATTAATTTCTGGGAAACTTGTCTACAACAAACTTGTAGCTAACTTACTGATGTAATCCGTGTCCAAATTTCATGGCATTTGGTTGAGTAGTTTGAAAGTTATGTATGTTTCAAGTAGCTGCTGCAAAGTGCTTGCTCTCTGGAATTTCCAGAGCAGCCAATCAACTTTGTATGTTTTAGCATATTTCGGTTGGGAATCATCCTGGTATGTCTAAAAGTGATTTGTAGACAATTTGCTAAGCTTTCCAGAAAGTGCTTACTTGCTTAATTTGGTTAACAGATGCTTGAGTTATGGCTGAAACTTGTGACTGGTTGGTTTGTCTACTAAACCAGTGGCTGAGTAGGCATAACTAGGATTTGTTAACTTGTCTATTTAGTCTCTCTATCAGAGAAGAGGTATGCACTTACTTGTTGTTCTATGATTCACTTAATCTTAGAAGCTTATGCTCATATTATACCTTGTTTTATGTCCCTTTGGCTCTTCATCATGACATCATGCATCATTTGTGCATTCTCTATATTCATGTCCTTGTCATGCATACATAGGTGTACCCAAGGGCGTGACCGTGTTGGAGTACGAGCTGCCGGAGCCGGAAGAACAGCAAAGGGAGCTACCTCAAAGAGCTGAGGAGGAGGAGGACTTGCCGGAGTGCCCTGACCATCGTCCCTCTACCTACGTCGAAGGCAAGCCCCGGAGCATTATAAGCGTCCTACTATTTTATTATCATGTTCAGCTATCAAATGACTATGGTTATATATTGTTGCATTAAGTGGTAGGCGTTGATATGACACCCTTGCTGCATAATGACTACCTTGTCCACCTTAAACAATACCAAAGTAGGTCTAGGATCGAAGTAATGCTTAGCCATGCTTAGCTCGGTAGAAGCCGGGTGATTTCCTGTCACCTGCGAGAGTTAGGTGGATGATGATCACGGTTGGCTATATTTGCTATCGTGGAAATAACCATGTGTTAATAATGAATTTGAGACCGGGCGGGATGACGCTAGTGCAGCAACAAGGCATGGAGGTCTTGGGTGTGAACCTATCCCCGTCTGTGTCGTTTAAGGACCGAATCGCTGTACGTCCCCGTGTCATGTTGAACGCATGCCTATCACTTAGTTGGCCGGATAAGTCGTTCCGACCGCGAAGCCTACGAGTGCAACTCCGGCCGGATACCCCGATCTGGTTAAAGTGCGCACCCCGGTTGGTAGTAAGGATGTGCGGGGAGTCAATGGCGTAAGACCGAGGTGTCAGGTTAGAGTCCTGACCCTGGCAGATTGGCGGTCCCTGGGGTGCGGCGCCGTACGGACCCGCGAATTGGTCCGGAGTTGTGCTAAAGGTGATCCGAGCTGCCGTCATGAAGTATGCTTGGGTGAGTGTTAGGAATACCCCTCCAGCTGGATAGGAATCGATTCGAATCGCCGTCTCTCCCGGATAGTGAGAACTTGACTTGGGCAGCAGCAACGTAGAATTTACTAAATAAACTTAATGGTTATGA
Source organism: Sorghum bicolor (assembly GCF_000003195.3). Lineage (NCBI taxonomy): Eukaryota > Viridiplantae > Streptophyta > Magnoliopsida > Poales > Poaceae > Sorghum > Sorghum bicolor. The sequence continues at coordinate 25,717,055 of NC_012879.2, forward strand.
TGAGAATGATGATGGCTATGTGATAATCCGGATATGGTTATTATTGTAATGCTTAAAACTCAAGTGTATGCTTAGAACAGGTGCTAATCTAGTGGATAGTTGCTAAGTAATAAACATGCTACTGAATTTAATAAATGAGTTACTTATAACAAAGGCTTTTATGCAAAAGATGAGTCAAACCAGTCCACAGAGATCAGCCTTGCATACTCCTTGGTGTCACTTTATTTCTGGTTTATGACGGGTAAGTCTAGCTGAGTACATTCTCGTACTCAGGGTTTTATTTACCCCTGTTGCAGATGACGTCGTTTATCACGGCTACTGTGCTAAGTGTCATCACCCGGCTGCGGATGATGAATAGATCATGGGCGTGATCACCACCTTTATCTTCAGTTGTGCTTTTGTTGGGACTTGACCATGGAACTGGCATGTATTATAAACTAAGTTGGTGTTGTTCAAAACTACTTTGTTTCCGCTACCGCTATGGTTTGTAGTAACCACTTTAAACTCTGATGTGATGTAAAACTATGTTCTGTGATGAATGTTGTAATCTGTGATGGTGAAGCTTGATCATGTACGATCTGGGTTGTATGTTGGTTGAATCGAGGTCTTTTGAGATTTCGCCGGACTACCGGGTTTATATGGGTTCAAGTCCATTGGCTTGACTGCCTCCGTGGTCGCTAATTCACTTGAATTCTTATAAATTGGACGGTTCTGTTACACCCAGCCTCCTATAAAAGGCCACCTCCTGCCTCCATCTTCATCACAAAAGCATTCCAGAAAACCACGCAAACTTCAGTTTTCGGTTTCTAGAGAAGGAGCTCTAGTAGTGAAGTGAGAAGGAGAGTAGAGGGGAAGAGAAGATTGGAAGAGAGGTTGGTAGTTTTTGAGTGAGAGCAAGGTCCATTTAGTAAGTAATGATCCCGCTGTCCAAAGCGGAATTAAAAGTTGCTTAGGGGAAGTGCTGCCAAAATTAAAACTTGTCTCGGACGACTAACCCCTGGACGACTGACATCTTCGACGGCTAACCACTAACATATTTCTCTCACATTTCTCCATGAGTTTTTGTTTGTGTTAATTTTTCTACAGGATGTTGAAGAAGATGAAGAGCGTGGGCAAGGCCCTCAAGAACATGGGTATGAGGAGTTCATCCCGACTCTCATCGCATCAATCGGAGATGAGCATCGACCCGACGCCCCCTCAAGCTCCATCGTCTTCATCTGGTACACGAGTCAAGGTTCTCCTCAAGACAGGAGACCTTGGACTGAAGACCCGCATAGAGAAGGAAGTTCTCTAGCAGCTGAAGAACAGGGAGTTCATTCACAACCCCACTCTCGATACTATCCTGCTGCAATAAACATGTATGGATACCGAATTTGACTTGATTTTCTAGATGGTGGGATGGACAAACTTTTGGGACATAACTGAGCTGGGTTCCCGTCTTCTCACTATTGAATTTCTCTGCACTTTGCAACATTATGAGGGGGAATCGCTTTTCGGATGTTCAAACAGGACCTTATGTTGTCTTGGAGAGAACTGAGCGACCATCTCGTTTCTCTTCAAGATGCATCCTGGACATTGACTCCGACTTGCCGAATTTTGAGAGGCACCAGTTCTGGAGGGAGATTTCTAGGGATGAATATTATGTTCAAGCCTGAACCAGTGACATGGAACATCCTACTCTCCGGATGTTCCACAAATGGCTCAGGTATAACCTTTTCCACCGCGATGATATTAGAAAAGTCAAAGTAGGAGATTTGCAACTTCTTTATGCTATAAATAAAACACCCACTTCACCTGTAACTCTTTTGGTTTCTCATTGGCTTAGTATACCTAGTTTTCAGGGACCTGTCGGTTGTACTTCACTCATCACTCGTCTAGCCACTAGTCTCAATGTGCTAGAAAACTCGTCATTTGAATTCATTGACGAGTTATGAATTTATCATGGCTATGACACATTTAGACAAGCTCGGATGCTGAAAAAGAAGGGAACGTAATGTATATGTTGTATGATAATAAAGGCAAGATTCGGTTACCTAACCCGAACCTTGGCCTTTATGTCGTTCAAAATTATTTGATTGAGATTGCAGTGGCACCGGTAAACTAGAGAGCTCCACAGCAAGTGGCATCCGAAAAGATGACAACCCATCAAGAACGCACCTGGTATGGAGCTGATCCCGGGCTGGAAGAAGCAGCGCACCTGCATTATCGCAACTACAACCCCGGAGTTCTTCGGGACCCGTGGGTTCAACATGCTCAGCTGCAGGAGCCAACAGAAGAGACGTGGCTAGAAGGCCCAGATCACCAGTGGGCAAACCCGCCTTTTCGTATAGGCAGGTACTCCACTGATCCGTTTGGAGCTTCAGGGTCTAGGCCCAGCCCCAATTTGATGCAGGAAGGTACTCCGACGCCTCCTATGTGTTCTCCGGCGACTACTACCAAGAGGTTGGCACCTTTTTCAACAGCACCGACAACACCCTTCTCGCCATCCAAGATAGGCAAGCAGAATATGGACGACTCCTAGAATAGCAACAAAAGTGGAACCAGGACCACGCCACTGCAGTACAGGGACTGAGGCAAGATACCACAACGATGAACGACAACATCACCACTATGATGCGATTATGGAACATTGAGTTGGACCGACACAGCAACATCCAGCTTGGGGGAGTTCCTCCCCATTTTACCGAGTAAGTTTTTATTTGTTTTTATTATTTATTTTTCTGTTTTAATATTTCATAAAAAACAAACCAAAAAGATGCATGATGGAAATGATGAACAGTTGCTCTGTTTACTTACTTTCAAGTACCTAGCTTTCATATTAGAGTTGTCCCAAGAATTGCTAAAACTTGAAATTTAATATCTATGAGAGTATGAACCTAAAACTAAAGTCTAGGTAAGAGAAAGGAATGATATAAAGTTTGAGCTGCTGTTTATCTTGTTCTTACTACACTAAGTTCTGGAGATTTATTTTGAAAACGTGCAAATCACATGATGAGTTCCTAGCATGACAAAATTTCTACCACGGCCATACTTGCTATAACATCTTTTGCTGCTTATATTCACATTGAGTTTGATCGAGCTGTGTAGACCCTTAGGAGCTTTTCATGTTGTTAAATCAAGATATTCACTTGCACACATCTACTACACCATTCACCACCATTTATTAAAATTGCTAAAAATATTATCACTCACTATCCCAAGTGTTGTTATTCTCTCTCTCCAAAAAGATTCAATGCAGAAGAGGCAAGGGTTATGCAAAAAAAAATATGCGACGAACTAAAAAGGGGCAAGTGCTCGGAACCTCGAAAAAGAGTGAGACGAGAGGTAAAAATGGACAAGTGTTCGGAGTAGAATTAGGAGTACAAAGATGCCCACTTGAGCGGAAAAAATGGACAAGTGTCTGACAGTAGAATTAGGGGTATTTACTACCCACCTGAAAAAAAAGAGAGAAAAGAAAAAGATAGCCCATGCTCTCCCAAAGCAAAGATCAAGAGAGGAGGAGAGATAGCAATATGAGGAGCAATGAGAAGTAAGTTTTATCATTACTTATATATTTTCACCATTACTATCATTTACTCCACCAGACATGCACATCTTGATTTAATTATATGCTGAGTTCCTTCGGATCCATGGCTCGATTAGATAACATATGTATGAGCTGTTTTCACACTTATGAGCTCCACATAAACATTCCCTTAGTTATAGGTAAGTGACATTTTTGGTAAGGATCCACAAATTCATATATAGAGAGATTTGAGTATCATAGCTGGGAACTCTGAGCTTTATTTTTGAAAATGTATGCAAAACTCCAGAACAAATGTGAAGTATAGACAGGAGGAATAGTGCTTGACTTAATTATTTTGTCTTTCAATTACTTAAGACTTAAGTGCAGGTACTAAGCTCCATGACACTTCACTCTAATCTGGGAGAATTTTTATATGAAAGCATGTGTGCCTATCAGGAAAGAAAACATCAAAGCAACTCCTGATCCATCTAAGTTTAGCTGTTTGCTCAGGGACGAGCAAAGGGTAAGCTTGGGAGAGTTTGTTGACGGTCCTTAAGGGCCAAATTCAACCATCAACTAAACATGGAAAAGGATCAATATGCACCAAACACCTAGAATTAGGGTTTTATCTGACAGAATTCCATGAGTTTTGGTGTTTATCTATTTCTGCAGGGGGTTATCAAGAAATATGGAGAGAAGGCCCACACATCAGGTTTACAACGAGATAATTACGTGCCGTGCAATTTTTCTCAACCTAGAAGAGTCCAGAAGCCACGGGAGCGAACGGAAGGCCAAACGGGGCCGGGTGCAGGGCGCCCACCCAACCCCCTTGGGCGCCCGCCCAGCCTCAGTGGCCAATCAGGCCAGGTCACGTGGATCATATGTGGGCGTGGTGCTTAGATATTATTTACCTGGAAATGTATCCTATTGGCCGGGTCGTGTGGTAGTTCGTGATGGTGACAGCTTTGTTGATTCTTATATAGTCCACCCTCCGTCAGTATGACACGCAGAATTTGTATTGTGGAGTAAGTCTTGCTATGTTCTGATTTACTTTAGCAATGTTCCTTGTACATGAATAATAAATCTTTTGGGCTATATATGATCTTGTAGATACCTAGAGTAGATTGTGACTTAGTAGATAGTAGATACTTAGAATCCATTCACTAGCTAATACGACGTCACCTTACATTTATGTGGAGTAGTCTCTTTCTAATCGCTGTGTTATTTATCCATGAGCTTATATTTCATTATCTTTATTACTATTGCTTACCCCCTGCTAAAGCAAGTGACCGTGGGACGAGTTTCTCAATAGTAATCATGTTATTGCAAGTTTATCTCTAGTCTATGCCTTGATAGATTTTACCCCTGTTTTCACTTTCGCCGTTCTCTTAAGCAAAATATAAATAACGATACCCGGAATACTTTTCCTAGTGAAATGCTACAATGATGTATTTTATCTGTGCGTTTGCGGATAGAATAGATTATTTTCTATAGAGCCTTCATATTCATAAATACCTTAGTACACTCTAGTGCCATGCTAGGGATGACAACCTTGTATCCAAGTGGTGTTAGCAAGTGTCAACGGACATCATCTTCTTGCCATTGGATCAAACTAACTTAACATTGGACGCCTCAGATGGACTCCTAGTGGTGTCACACAGATCAGTGATGTGGCTTGCCATGCTGGGGATGGTGCCCGCCACCCTGGCTGGCCCATGTGGCGCCAGGTGTGGTGGGTTGCCTTCTAGTGGGTCCATTTCACTCTTTTTCCTATTATTTCTTGCATACAAATAAATTTCTATGTACATGTCGAACTAGGTAAGTAATTAGCAAAATATGCACATGATCATGTTGATTTACCATGGTTTTGGATGAAATGTTGATGGTCAAAATAGGTGTTAAGGACCATCAACAAGTTCCCCCAAGCTACCCTTTGCTTGTCCTCAAGCAAAATGCAGGTTTATCATAAAATAGTTGGATTAGGCATCACTTTAATGAAGTAACTTTGCAAAGTCTACTAATACAAAACCATGCTTTTTATAGCAAAAAGAGTGGTTTTGAGTTTTACCATAAGTCATAGTTGTGTGGGGCTTTTTAGATTCACTTTGATCATACAAAAGTTAGATAGAGCAATAGGGAGAAACTCTTTACCTTGCTTTAGTTAAGCTAAGACTCTATCTGAAGGGTTTTGAAATTTTGAAAAACAAGGCTTGATTTAGTTCCTCAAATGGCTCACTTGATCGCTTAGTGGTGTTTGATAAACCTCACTAAGGCCAGGAGTTATAGCCTTTATTACCTACATCTAATGGAATGATATGTGGAGCTATGGGTAGGCAAAGACTTAGCAAACTTGTGTTGTGTATATTGTTAAGCTAGACACTTAGATCGCTAGGAGTAACAAGTCATGCAAAGAAGATCAAGATACGGTGAAGGTCGTTGGTTTTATGAAAGGTGGGAAAGGAATGAAGGAAAAATACTCCTTTAGACTTCCTCATGTCTCTTGAAGGGGGATATGGTTGCTATGGATAACTCTCTCTCTCTCTATTTTATAAACATAAGGACAAGAATGTCTCCTCACATTTCTTTTGGGCTATATGCCTCATATAAATATCTCTTTCTCTCTTTTTAGCTGGCCATATCCGCTTCTTTTAAAGACTGATTGTTGAGGAACCTTTTATTTGTCTCAACTATATGGAGTATAAAGTGGAAAGGACAAATGCATATTTCTAGCATAGAAATAGCATGGGGCTAAAAATGGGATGTATGGATGCTTTTGCAAATCTCTAGGGTAGAGAATAGGTAATAATTTGGTGGTTGCAAACTTCTAGAATGGATAGTAGGCAATAGTGATAGGTGTAAGTGGGATCTTGATAAAAAAAGCATGAAAAGTTTCTCTACTTAGATCAATAAGGTCTAACAAGACTCACACTAACAAGAGCTTTTTATGGTGGCTTCCTATCTAATGGATGTGTATATATGGCTAGTGGTAGGACTGGGAAAAACACCATAGAGAAACTTTGGTAGGATTTGTGATTTTCTTAAAATAAAACTCCAAACTTTATCTTAACTCGTCTTTAGGCAAGTTAAAAGATTTACTCTGACTCTACTACACCTAATCTTACTAGACAAAACTAAGATCAAGCATATGCAACCCACAAAACTTAGATTTATAGAAAACTTTATTCATCAAAAACTATAGTAGCAGGAATTGCATAGCAGACTTGTGCATTGTTATTCAGAGCAACAATTCATTGTTTCCATCATATTAACATGGGTTCAATAGAAATTGAAGTAGGATTACATTTCAGGTTAAGCATAATAAATGACAATACATAATCAAGCTAACCATGTCCTTAATAAGATGTAGCAATAAATGTAAAGGTAGAAAAGTAAATGATCAATGATAAGGACATACCTTAGTTGGGGGATGACCTCCCCCAAGCTAGCTTGTTGCTGGGTGTAGAGCTTCTTCTCTAGAATGATAACCTTTGCTTTTATTTATTTGATTTAAAAAGGGAAACCTAACTACTATTTGATGATATAGCTTAAGGCTATTAATATTTTATTTGAAATGGAAACTAAATGAGATAACATAAGGTCCTCTCATGATTAAAATGAAATTTGGGAATCTAAACCTATTAAATAAAAGAAATTTGAGATAGCGAAAGAGCGCTACTCATGAAACCTAACAATCTATGGGGTTTCGTGAGCAAGCACAGGGGCTTCTCACAAATGGCTATTTAAACTTGTAAACATTCTTGTGGTTGTTTCAAGGACTTCTTTCTTTCTTTCTCTCTCTCCTTATTTATTTTGTTATTATTCATTTTTATTTTTTTATTTCTTTTGTTTCAATTTATTTACTTGCATGCAAGAAAAACTTAATTTTTTGTTTTTATTGTTTCTTTGTATATGGAACCATTTAAAATGATCCTAATTCTAAATGCAATGAAAAGATAAACTTAATTTAAATGCAATGCATGATTTAGAGGCAAAACTTAAATGTGGAATGTAAATGTAGAATTTAAATGTAGAGAGAGTAAGAATTACCTTAGAATCACAGGAATTCCTCAGCTAGAAGTTTGTCTTTTGGCGGCTCTTCCTTGAGTGGATCTTCTTCTTCTTCCCTTTTCAATGGGGCCTCCTCCTTGTCAGGACTCACACACAAGGCAGTTGATGAGGGTTCCTTCTTCTTGTGCCATCCTCTTTTCCTTGACCTTGGGTTCTTGGATTTGGCCCTTTTCTTGTCAGTACCTGGTTTCTTCGTGTTTCTTGCTTCTTTTTTATCAGGTCGCTTTTCGTGCAGGTTAGTTGCATACAAAGGACCACGAGCAAAGGGAAATGTTTCTCTTTCCCCAGCAAGAGTCATTTGAATTTTCCTAGAACCAACAAAAATGCAAGTATTAATAGTTTAAGAAAGGGACATCCTAGGATTAAAGGGAAATCTTTACTTGCCTCATATTCAACTCAGATTGAGTGAAAATGTACTTAAGGCTCTTATGATCCGTGTAGATATGACACTTATTTCCAAGCAGATAATGCCTCCATATTTTTAGAGCATGTACAATAGCTGCAAGCTCAAGATCATGTCTCGGATAATTGACTTCATGTTTCCTTAACTGACGTGAAGCATAGGCTACAACTCTGCCCTCTTGCATCAGCACACATCCCAAACCATTTCTTGACGCGTCGCAAAACACATCAAAAGGGTTCTCGATGTCCGGTTGCGCCAAAACAGGAGCAGTGGTCAGTAACTTTCGCAAGGTGCGGAAGGCTACTTCACACTCCTCTATCCAGGTGAACTTATGATCTTTTTGCAGCAAACTAGTCATTGGCTTAGCAATCTTGGAGAAGTCGGGGATGAAACGACGATAATACCCAACTACCCCAAAAAAGCTTTAAACTTCTGAGACAGAAGTTGCGGCCCTCCAGTCCATGACCTCTTGTACTTTTGCTAAATCTACAGCAATCCCTTCTTCCGACAGAATGTGCCCTAGGAATGGAACCTTCTTAAGCCAAAACTCACACTTGCTGAACTTTGCATATAACTGGTGTTCCCGCAGTCAAGTCAATACAACCCTTAGATGCTCAGCATGGTCTTGCTCATTCTCCGAATAGACCAGGATGTCGTCGATGAACACCACAACAAACTTGTCTAACTCTGGCATAAAGACTGAATTCATCAGATACATAAAGTATGCAGGAGCATTGGTCAATCCAAAGGACATGACAAGATACTCATAAAACCCATATCTGGTAGAAAAAGCAGTCTTTGGTATATCTTGCAGTTGAATTTTGATTTGGTGATACGCTGACCTCAGATCTATCTTGGAGAACACTTTTGCTTTAGACAACTGATCAAACAGGAGGTCGTTTCGTGGTAAAGGATACTTTTTCTTGATGGTCACAACATTGAGCTGGCGATAGTCCATGCACATGGACAAGGATTGATCCTTCTTCTTCACAAACAGTGTCGGACAACCCATTTAGAGGAACTTGGCCAGATGAAACCATTGTCCAGTAGTTCCTTCATTTGGCGGCATCCTATGCGGTCTCCTAGAGATCGGTGTTGTACCTGGTATCAACTCTATGGCAAACTCCACTTCTCTATCCGGAGGAAGCCCAGGTAACTCTTCTGGAAAAACATTAGGAAACTCACAAACCATGAGGATCTGGGTTAAAGGAACCACTTGCATAGCACAAGAGATGCTAGCAAAGTCGAACCGACAAGGCAAGCGTACGTGGAAAGAACAATTGCCCTGAGGCTCCCTAAGAGACAACATCCTTCTCCCGGCATCTAAGACTGCATCCCACTCCTTCATCCAGTTCATGCCTATGATGACATCCAAGACTAATCCAAGCATGACCACCAGATTCACTTGAAACACACAGTTACTATATCCAGGGTTGTCCCTTGGACCACTCTATTTGTTAACACATCTGCCCCTGCTGAGCTGAAGCGGTAGCCATAACTGTTGGCGACGGTTATTATATAAAAATAAATATCTTTTTATAAATAAAAATAAATAGAAATTAGGGCTTTGATCTAATCTTTCCACGAGTTTTGGTATATATGCTATTTTCAGGTATGACACATGGAAAAGTGCAAAAGATACAAGAAATGCGCAATGCAAAAATTCGTATTTAGAAAAGACGCAAACCAACTCCAATAGAGAAAAGCCCACAAAAGATGAACTGGACCCATCTATAACCACGAGGAGGATCAGGGCCCACAGCACAACCGACCACGCGAAGGTGGTGGCCAGGGGGGCCCACCTAGGTTGCGGGCGCAACCAGGTGCGGGTGCAACCCTAGTGGCGGTTCCCCGACCCCACCTTCTTCTGGCGGTTGCATGGCGGCATGCATAGGACGGTTTCACCTACTACTATATTTAGATCCTGCAAACCGTCCTAGTTGAGCTATAAATAGATGGCTCCCCTCTCATTTGTAATACACCATCATTTAGAGCAACACACCTCACATTTTACACATGTTCTCTTTAGTTTAGAACTAGTAGTAGAGCAAGGCAAAGCTAGCAAGGAGAGCTTGTCTCCTTGGATGACCAAGAGTGTCTTGGTATGAATAAAATTATGCCTTCCTCCATGAGCAAGTTCTTATATTCTTTGTACAGTTATGCTTTTGATCTAGAGTATAGTCTTGTTCATATCATGATCATAGTTTATGAGCTAGTTCATAGTTCTAGCTCTATGTTCTTGATATGTTCATCACAGTTCTTCATCGTTCATCAAGTTAATATGAATAGAGGAAGAACTAGGGATGAGATAATGGTTCTCTAGGCTGTAATGGTCACCCTTAGCCGAGCCTATCAATCTGAAGGGTTGGGGTCTCGGGAGTCTAGGGGGTGTTTCCAAGTACACGGGCATGGTGCTCGGGTATGCGGAGACCTGAGGATATGCGGGTATCCCACGGGCAGAGGCATAGGTGGCAGGGTGGTGACAGCCCTGTCATCCTTCGTATTCCCCCATGTTCGGATATTCGGTAGGAGTCATGTAAAGTCTCTATTTGCTGGCAGACCAGCTATGGAGATCTCCCCAGTATCTCAGACTTAGCTCTAACTTGTTCTTATTAGCTAGATGAACTGCTAACAGATCTGTTGTATAACTTGTATACGACCATGCCTGCTCGCGTAGTTATTCTTTTATTCTTTGTTTTTCCTTTATTCCTTGAGGTTGCTCAGATGTGTGTCCGCTATCAATCCAACTACATGCTTACCCCTGTTTATACTATGTCTACCATGCATTTCAATAAGTAATCGTGTTTATAACCAAAGCTAGATGCGTTCACAATGCCTTCCTACGAGAAATTATAAATACGACACCCGTGAATACTCACGGGTTGAAATGCTACAATGATAGTTCTGTGCGCTTGTAAAGTAATTTATTCCTATAACTGAGCTATCAATTGGCGTACCTAAGTACCTTTACTTAAGATTGTAATCCTTGTGCACCCACAGGGCGCCGGGCCACAGCTTTGCATATCGTAAGTAAGGATGGTTAGGAAGGCCAATCTAGCAATTCTAATCATCAGTACCAGACTGCACTGCCTAGGCCCGCACCGTAAAGAGCCTTGGGTTATCATTTTGAAGTAATGGTGGTTAGGATATGCCAAGAATGTTTCTAGTGTTATCATTAGGGATGAACTCAAACTCTATCTTTAGTGGTTTTGCTAAGAAACGCCAACAAGCATTTCTGGCGCCGTTGCCAGGGAAGGCAATTGAAAATGCAAAAGCATCTAGCATTGGCATAAACATTGATTACATAATAAGCATTGGTAGCCATAGTTTAATAGGTTAATTTTGTTGTTTTCTTCCTCCTTTTTATATGGAACGAAAATAGGATAATGTATGAGCGGTTTCAACCTGCCGGAAAAATTCACCGACAATCCAGAAGGACGCCTAAGGAAGAAGAACAAGAAGAAATTTGTTTCTTCCTCTGCTACTTCTCCGACAGAAGAATCGGTCACTTCCGCACCATCCACTTCAATCGTCATGGCCAAGTCACTCCGCGAGTACTCCAACCCCGCTGTTGCCAACATGCCCGTTGGGTCCGCTGTCAATATCGGGACTAGAAACTTTGAACTCCGCACTGGCCTACTAACAATGGTGCAGGCGAACCAATTCTGTAGCTCGCCAAGTGAGGACACGAACGCACACCTGCAGAACTTCCTTGAGCTGTGCGAAACCATCATCATTAAGGATGTCGCACCTGATAGCGTCAAGCTCCGTTTGTTTCCTTTCTCCCTCTCGAGGAAAGCGAAGCAATGGTTCTATCAAAGTAAGGAAGTAGTCAACACATGGAACAAATGCGCTGCAGCGTTCCTCGCCAAGTTCTTCCCCATGAGCAAAACAAATGCTCTTAGGGGAAAGATATCAAACTTCCAGCAATCTTCACTCGAGTCCATTCTTGAGGCTTGGGAAAGGCTCTAGGAATATATCCGGGCTTGCCCTCACCACGGAATGGAAGGATGGCTCGTGCTGCAAAACTTCTATGAAGGCCTCACGGCCATGTGCAAGGGGCACGTCGATGCCGCAGCTGGAGGTGCATTCCTCTCCCTTACCATCACTGAGGCCACAACCCTCATCATGAAGATGGTGGCTAACTAGAGTTGGGGAGAGGGACGCAAGACACAAAAGGGCATGCAAACCGTCCAGGAGACGGATTTGCTTGCCGCCAAAAGAGACATACTCATGAAGAGGTTGGAAGGACGTGCCACCGATCCAGCTACCAACACTGTCTAGGCCATAGGCTCACACATGACGTGTGTTGACGGTCCTTAAGTACCAAATTTAATCATCAAATAAATAAAGAAAAGGATCCAAAGGCAACCAACACCCAGACTTAGGGTTTTAACTGACAGAATTCCACGAGTTTTGGTGTTTGTCTATTTCTGCAGGGGGTTATCAGGAAATATGGAGGAAAGGCCCACATGTCGGGTTTACAATGAGATATTAACGTGCCGCACAATTTTCCATCATCTAGAAGACTCCAGAAGCCACGAGAACGAACGGGAGGCCGAGCGGGCCTCGGGCAGGGCGCCCGCCCTCCCCCCTTGGGCGCCCGCCCTCCTACAGAGACCAATCAGGTCCCGTCTCGCGGATTATGCTCCATCGACCTAAAGGATCAAGGAGAACCGTTCAATCAATGTCGGTTTGATCCAACGGCCCAGATTCACTTGAGGGGACTATATAAGCAGGCCCCCTGGCCCCTGGAGGAGGCAATCCTCATTATTCATTAATCATATTTTCTAGAGAGGATTCCGAGAGAGAGGTTCCTTAGGGTTCCCACCTCATAGGGCTTAGCATCCAATGTAAGAGTAGAACTAGTTCTACTAGATTGAGAGAGATAGAGTGGAGGTGTAGATCGAAGGAAGCCCGGCCTGTCGGTGTCCACTCTGAGGTTGTACCTACGTGATCAAGTCTCCTAACCCGAGGATTGCTCCTAGGATTCTTCAGTATTTCGACTTCTAAATTCTAGTAAGTTCTTTGTTCTTATTGTTCTTTGGTTTATGAGTTTCATTTAATCTCTTCTGGTTGAGTTTAGAGTAATCATTGCTAGTGTAAACGTGGTTTTTGGCCTAGGGTACTCATAGATATCCCCTGACTAGCTGTACCATGGTAGTATTGAGGAACGTGACATTTCCGAGTTACCTTTGTAGCCCACATCCCGTTAGCAGGATCGGTAGGGTTTATAGGTGTCGGACGAACATCCTCTGTGGTGTCTAGATTCCGTGAGCCTCCCTAATAGAACAGTAGATCATCCTTACCAAGGTTAGAATGAGAGTGCGGTTGTAGTCTTCTCTATTCATCGCTCACATCGAATCACATTGTTTGTAGCATAAAGGGTAGTAGCAATAGATTTGGTTAGTCAGATGCACGCTTTCTCCCAGTGGTAAAAATATAAATACGATACTCTAGATAACCTCCCAGGTGAAGTGCTCACCGATCTCCGTGCGCTTGCGGATCATTTCCTGATGGTGTTAACAAATATGAACAAGCATTTCTGGCGCCGTTGCCGGGGAGAAAGACGGTTTGCTGAGATAACTTTCAGTCTTGCTATTATCTTGTATTATACTTTTATACTTTTATTCTTTTATCTTTTTATTTTTTCCATCTTTATGGATAACTCAAATTCCACACCTATTATTGAATTTTTTGCACCTTCGGAGACCATCCATAGACCATGGGAGTCAACAAGTCCTTTCTTCGCCCCTAATTATGATCTGTGTCCGGAGTTGATTGCAATAGGTCAAAACCAACCCTTTTCTATAGCTGAGGTCCTATCTTTTAATCAAGAAGATAATGAACTTTTAGCTACACCTAGGGAATCTTTTAATCTTTCTATAAATTCTGGTTTAGACCTAGCCCTACAAGACCATGTTTTTCCTCGATATTTTCACATTGGTCTTAATCATATAACCTTTGGTAGAGTTTTTCTTTCTTTATCTGTTAGTAGAGCAAGGTATGTCTTCATTCGTGGACATCCTTCTTGCACTAGTCTTCATAAAAAAAATCCTAGAGATAGAGAAGGAATCATCTCCTGGACGAGGAAAAGAAGTTTTAATAGCCGATTTCCAAACATTTCAATCCCATGATTCGGCTATCCAACCCAAACTAGTGCTCCAAAATTATCTAAGGGAAGAAGAAATTCTACCTTTAGAAATTCATTTTGTTATGAGTTTAAACTTCCTGCTTCATAATTGACCTTTGAGTGCATAGAGTCTGAACCTTCCTAAGAAGGGATCTCTTAGAAAGCATCTCAAATCTAATCCCTTTGATGGACATCTAGAAAGACTCAAGGATGGCATCTTAAGTGATGCAATAGAAGGAGAGCGAAGCCATTTAGAAGACAAACTCATCTTCTCCCCTTCTATGCCCACTATTGATGACTCATTCGATCATATCTTTAAACCCATCCTTGAGCCTAATAATTTCTCCTATGCTCTTTCTCTTGAACCTCGCGATGATCCTATGAATCTCTCTAGACATCCCATGCATAAGAGTCACCAAGACCATAAGGAGCATCGAGAAGAGCAACATCAATGGCTAGAGGGCATTAAAAATCCATGTGCTATCACCATTGAGTGGATGGACAAGGAAGAAGCCTTAATGTATTCTGACTTTGGCTCAATTTCAAATGGTGAGTTCTTGACTCCCTTTGAAGATGAGATTCATCCAACTACAGAAGAGGACATAGGCGAGACCAATCTAGGAGAACCTCCGAACACTCAGATTGGAGAGGAAGATAACATTAATGAGCATGGAATTTATTTTATAGCCACTTCGTTTACTCTATGCTCATATGCAACATCTTCCCAATCTATTGGTCTCTCCAACATCACTACATTTGAGATCTCCAGCCCCCTCTTCCTTTCTATTTATAAAAACATTAAAAGGGCGGTTGTCGATGCATATGTCTATAATAAATATTGCAGATCTCGTTGAGTTGATCTTGATATAGGTCAGCGTTGGAGGGGAAACCACTTCGCCGACATAAATTGATGGTTTCTCAAGGACAAGCTTAGTATCCTAAAATAAGCACTGATCAGATCATAACATGAGCTTTTAATTATTTGCAACATTACCTTGTGTGTTGAGCATATAAGGATAATTGTAAAAATATTCCTTCGGTTATTCTTGTCACTAACCTTTTTAGGATTGGAGCAAGAAGATCGGATGAATGACAAGCACAAGGTATGTCCAACCAATCATCATACAACATTGAATTAAATTCATCCAAACTTGAATTTTGCAAAATTCAAGCTTGGGGGAGTACTTTACATAAAAACATCCTTTGCCATGTTGCTATGTTGGTTGTCCCTACCTTTGAGACATGCTCAATTTGGTAAATACTAATCACACTACTTCATCTCCATTTGAGTAGATCTCTATAAATGCTCTCATGCTACCTTTATTTGCTTTAGTATATGTTTAGGTTTGGAGTAGTTTCATTTATCTCTTAATTAAGCATGGTGCTTAGTTTATGAATGATGATCTTACTTCCAAGGGATTTTAAATTAAGCATGGTGCTTAGGTTAAAATGGCCTTCTAAATCAAATTAGACACGGTGTCTAGGTTGATTTTTGAGCCAATACTATGCTATAGTAGATATGAGATATTTTGTTGGACTAACCCCTGTAGGAAAATTTTCAATATCAACCTGGGAAGTCCTGAGATAAACTCACATTGGAGACAAAAGAGAGACACATGAAGGTTAACAATTTACACAAGGAAGACATAGCTCATTCATCATAGAGAGATGATTCATGGAACAAGACAAAGAGTGCCACAAACACGATGCACAACCGCTAAGAAAGGAAAGCTTCCACAAGGTGATACTATACCATCAGTCTTCAAGTAAGGTAACATCTTAAGGTACTTGACTATCGCTTTTATAAGCTTCTCCTTGGTTCTGGCGTTCACATAAAATAAAGAGACAAACATGTATGATTTGTAACTCCAAATTAACCAACCCAATTAACTCAACATGTTTAGTCCTTTAATCTTTGTTCTTAGTACTACCTTCGTGATCCCACACTCCTAATCATATAAGCTAAAATGTTGCACATTCAATCTTTGGAAGATATAAACAAAACATAAATATAGATAGATTATCTTTCCATTAGGTCGAGCGATCTGATCTGACAAATATTTTAAATGCTACACTCATGATCTTATTATCCATCAACTTTGTCTTGCTCACTATGCTTAATGTTAGAGAAGAACAAATACACTTTTGGTTCTGTTGGTGTTTTTCACCAACAGGGCCCATGCACTTGATCTCTGCCTTGTCTCTATGAGCAGGTACACTTCGAGCAAAACCAGAAGGAGTTTTACAACTCCCAGATTACACCAAGTGAAGGACTTGGATCTACGAGCACAAACACACTGAGCAGGATGCTGCCAATGTTGCACCTCGAACTGCTAGACAAACGAAGAACATGAGTGATACCGTATCAAGAGGTGTAGATGTCAAGGCCCACACCTAATCAAATGATGCACCTAAAGGATGAACACGGTGAGAAGTCTTGTCTAGAAGACTTAAAGCATTGGATCCATGCCGGAAGGTAAAATCGGTATTTATCCATATTTGTCTTTTCTGCATTCCTTTTCCTTTTTATTCCATCACTTGCATTAGCATATTTACTTTTCCACATTAGCATTAGAAAAGAAAACAAAAATATTTGTTCATTGCACTGCATCATAAAATCTAAAGCCCCATATGAGTAGACTTGTGGTTTAAAACCCATATGTGTATTCACTGTGGTGGCATAAAATAAATATGTTTTCATCTTACAATAAAAATATAAAAATAATAAGTGCATGATCCTGCTAAATAAAATTTATTAGGAGGAATCTCAATATGATAAAGGCTAAGAGATTTTATGCTAACACTTAACCAGTTCCACAAAGCTTTATTGTCTATTTGAGCTCCACAGAATTCAAGGATCAAAGAAGCCTAGTGATGAGACCATACCAGGGCAATCAACATTCAAGCATCCACTCAAGGTGAAAGCTAAACATAATTCCAAATCATTTAGGTTTCCACATTCAAGGCTACTACTTGGTTTATATGATTATAGATTCAAACACCTTGCTATCATGGAACAAGAAGATTGCGATGTTCTCACAACATTACAAACCGATGGCCTAGCACAACTCTTTGGATCAAAAGAGTTAGAGTCGAGGACGACTCCTTTTCAAGAGGGGGGATGATATGACCATGCCAGCAAGCAAGATGTCTCAAGCTACAACCACTCAAGTTTTACCTACACCGACACCAGCCCAAGTCATCGATGGACCGGTTACACGTAGTCGTGCAAAGAAGCTACAACAAGAGGTCCACACGCTACGTTGTGAGATTCATTTTAACATTAATGGGAATTATATACTACCTAAGTGTTCTACCTTGATTGTACTCAGGTATATAGAAGAAGAGAAGGATGAATCGGACCCTGAAGAATGAACTAGTGCAAGTCCTAGAAGACACGTCAAAAACGGACCAGTGGAAGTCAAAAACGGACTAGTGGAAGTCAAAAACGGACCTGTGCAAAGAAATCTTCATAACTTTTTAATCACAAAAGCTATGAAGGCCCATGAGGACTTGTTAGAAAGCTTGTCGAGTCTACTTTCCAATGAATCTAGTGGTGACCAGTTTTGATACTCCATTTTGCCTGCAGACCAGAATTAGTACAGACTGCTCAGAAGGTCAACAATCTGCCGTGACAGAATGTTGGTACAACTTGCCGTGCAGAACTGTACCAATCTACAATGTTTCGTGGTACATGGCATACATTGCTGGAAAGCTCTTCGAGTCTAGTTTCACACCCAAGAAACGGTTTGTCATTTTTACTTCCCAATAAAAAGTTATGGTCAGTTTATTGGAAACTGCTCTGGAGGCCAACAGTCACGCGAAGCCAGTTCGGGAATCCATTCCGAGGTGTCTTTTCACATTGCATTCACCCAGAAACTCTATTTAGTTTTCATACCTATCTAGGAGGGTTGTTCATAGTATAAATATCCCCTACCTCTAAGCTATTAGCAACCTTTGATCATTTGATAAACTACATGATATTGCAGCGGCGCTGCTGAGTGCCTTACTCAACCTTTGTTCTTCCTTGTTCTTCATGGACTTGTGAAGTGAATCCTCTGGGTTCCCCTACTTCGTGCTCTACGGCTTCCGTTCGGCTGCGCCGTATTGTGTGGATTAGTTCCGGATTGTGGTTCTGCGGTCGTTTGGAGATCGAGTGGAAGTCTTCGTGGTTTCGGTGCCTCTCTCCCCGTCGCTTGGTCGCATCCAACCTTTGTCAGGTATAAAGCTAGTTACCCACTGTTCGCAGCAAGTTATCCTTGTTTTTTTGATCTGCTGTCGTGAAGATCGGGCCACCCTAGCACCGATTCATATCGGTACCCTATCAACTGGTATCAAAGCTTTCGTTGTCACGGTAGATCTCACAATCATCCACATATCTACCTTTAATTTATCTATCATTTGTTATTATTTTGTTCATCACCTATAGTCCACTGAAAAAGCCACAAAAAAATCCTAAAGCCCTTTGACGGTACTGTTATCTTGTGTTTTTGTGTTCATCAAGTTGCTACTCACCCTCTTTACATATATTGTGTTGTGTTTCATCTGTTATCCGCACCCCTGTTAGTATAAAAAAAGAGTTCAAAAAAAAAAGTCAGTGAAAAAAAAAATCAGAGAAAAGAAAAGAGAAAGATCCGAAAGAAAAGTAAAAGAAGAGGAGAGGGGTTGTATTGCGGTTTGATTACTGAAAAATTCAATTTACATATTCAGATTCTTGGGGATTTATATACCAGCAACATTATATCTTTTGAGCACATCAAATCACTTGATTTTCAGTACCATAGCTTCCCTTGTTTAGCCACCTATAGCTCCACCTAAAACTGAAACCAGGACATTCGACTCGTAATCCTTGCGACCTCGGAATCACTTCTGTTGAGCTGCTACACTAGCACAATTCACTGTCCTTGACAACAGGAAAGAGCATTGGTAAGTAAGAGGTGAGGTTGTGTGATTCCACAAAATTATCCATTCTACTATATCTTGCATAAGTGCTAACATGCCAGGATCCAATTCGAGCATTCGTAGTGGTCGATATGGAGAAAAAGAAACACCAGTTTCGCGGGCTGAGTTATGCCAACTACAAAACTCACTAGTGGAGGCCATGAAGAAGATGTTTGATGAACGTCTTCCTGTGGTGCACGGTCGGACTAAACAACATAGCTCAGCCAACTCTCGCCGCGGTCTCTTTGGCCATAGTGGACAACATGGAGGAGGTGCTCATGGGCATAGCATTCGCCCCCTTGTGCTCATTGATGATGAAGATTACTGCGTGTCCCCCAAAAGAAAAATTCAGCAAGAGTGCCACCAACCAAAATTGAGTGAGAGAAATCAAAAGGAAAAGATGAGACATTCCACCATACGTGAGAAAGAGTGGCACCAACCAAAATTCATTGAGAATATGAGAGATTCCACAATATTTGAGGAGAGCCACAAAAGTCTATGTGATAGTGATCCACAAAAATTAAGAGAAAAAAAAGATGAATCATGTGAGGAATTATTTACTTCTAACATCATAATACCTTCTATTCTTGTTCCTTTTGCGATGCAGGTTCATGAAGAAAATGATGTTGTGAATTATGATCAGCCCCCAATCTTCGATGAGGAAGAACAAGTGATTGTCAATGACAACGATACACATGCATATGTGGCTTCACAAGACATTGAAGTAATTGTGCATCAAAACCTATGTGAGAATGAGAGCCACATTGCCAAAATGAGAGAGAGTGAAAACAAAAGTGAGTTGAGTGATTCCACCCACTGTAAGGTTGAGAGTGTCAACAATGAGAGTGTGAGAGATACACCACAGAAAAATAGATATTTAGAATGCAGGCCAAGTGAGGATATCTTTGAAACTAACACTCTCATCTCTACTTCTAGTTTTGTCTTTCCAAATGTGCAGGTTGGTGGTGAGAATAGAGAAGAGACGGATGCTCAAGACAACACCATACTTGTTGAGAGAAATGAGAATGTAGCCATTCAACTAAACCCATTGTGTGTTGCCCAAAACCTGAGCCATGACATGGATAACGGTAAGATTTCAGAGTTGCAATCCTTGGTACTTGCATCACCAAAAAGTCTAAAAGTTATTGAAAATAAATCAGATTTGAGTTTGCAAAATAAAATGGCATGTAATTATGATAATACACATGGTTTAAATGGGATTAACTATACACGAAATATTTGCACTGATTTGACTATTTCACATGTTCACCCGTGTGCTGGAATTTTGCAAGTTGATAACCAAAGTTCAATCATACATGATCTTTTCTATGGTTTGATATGGTTCATGTACATGATGATTTGCATTCACATGTGTGATACGATGCATTATGTTTCAATGCTCATACATCTTAGAGATGGTTGCACATTTCTCAACCCTTTCGTTAATTCATCAAAACCATCTAAGATCAACAATGAAGTTAAAAATTCAGAGATTCAAACCTTGGTACATGTAGAATCATTGGATTTAAAATACATGAAAAATAAATCAAATCTGAATGTTCAACACATACTGAGTACTTGTGATATCACTGTTTCAGCAATAAAACATAACCAAAACATTTGTGCTGATTTGGCTGGAACTCATGTTGATGCAAGTGTTGAGTTTCTTTTTGATGAGAGTCTTTGTGCTTTGAATGATCCTTGCAACACTTCATATAACAACAAACACCTCATCCAGTCGGTTACTTGTGCTGATTTGTTTACAAGGATATCTCCTCTTGAATGTTTGTGTTATACTATGCTTAACATGCCTATCAATATTGAACAAATGCTTGAGAAAATTTCTAACATAACATCTTTGAGTTCATTGAATACTACTCATAGCTTCCAGTTTACATTTGTCTTGATTGGAGAATATGTTGTAGATACCTTCCAGGTTCATGCAATTTGTGTAACATATAACAAGCTTGCTGATTTAGACTCAAAAATGTTGAGAGATAAACAAAGTGAGAAATCTTTTAAGATGCAACAAATACTTGGTGCTTATGGTTTTGATCAATTCATGTTCTCAGCATGTTCGTACCATCCACTTAAAGATAGAAATCTTGTGCAAAGCAAAGCCTATACACTGAAAAGTTGTTCATCCACACCTTGGAGCATTGAGTTTAAAAATTATACTTCTAAACCCTTGAATGAATTTTGTTGCCACAATAATTTTTTGAATAACATTAGTTCTCAACATCCATTTTATGAAACGTTTGATCTTCTAAAGATAAAACATGACAACATGAATCAAATGATTGTAGTGGAAGAAAATTTTGTGCTACCATCCTCTAAACTGTTTGTAGGTTCACCAAAGTTGAGAGAATGTTTCTTACATGGAAAAGGAAATAATGCAAAAATAATTCATAATGGCACAAATGAACAGAACAAAAGGAATGATTATTGGAATTATCAAGTATGTCCACCCTCTATTTTGTCTAAGCTGTTTTCAGGTAAACAAAAGTCGTGGATGACTTTTCTTGAAGAGAGGGAGGATGATGAGACCATACCAAGGCAATCAACATTCAAGCATCCACTCAAGGTGAAAGCTAAACATAATTCCAAATCATTTAGGTTTCCACGTTCAAGGCTAATACTTGGTTTATATGATTATAGATTCAAACACCTTGCTATCATGGAACAAGAAGATTGCGATGTTATCACAACATTACAAACCGATGGCCTAGCACAACTCTTTGGATCAGAAGAGTTAGAGTCGAGGACGACTCCTTTTCAAGAGGGGGAGGATGATATGACCAAGCCAGCAAGCAAGATGTCTCAAGCTACAACCACTCAAGTTTTACCTACACCGACACCAGCCCAAGTCATCGATGGACCGGTTACACGTAGTCGTGCAAAGAAGCTACAACAAGAGGTCCACGCGCTACGTTGTGAGATTCATTTTAACATTAATGGGAATTATCTACTACCTAAGTGTTCTACCTTGATTGTACTCAGGTATATAGAAGAAGAGAAGGATGAATCGGACCCTGAAGAACGAACCAGTGTAAGTCCTAGAAGACACGTCAAAAACGGACCAGTGGAAGTCAAAAACGGACCAGTGCAAAGAAATATTCATAACTTTTTAATCACAAAAGCTATGAAGGCCCATTAGGTCTTGTTGGAAAGCTTGTCGAGTCTACTTTCGAATGAATCTAGTGGCGACCAGTTTTGATACTCCATATTGCCTGCAGACCAGAATTAGTACAGACTGCTCAGAAGGTCAGCAGTCTGCCATGACAGAATGTTGGTACAACTTGCCGTGCAAAATTGTACCAATCTACAATGTTTCGTGGTACATGGCATATATTGCTGGAAAGCTCTTCGAGTCTAGTTTCACACCCAAGAAACGGTTCGTCATTTGGTCTTCCCAATAAAATGTTATGGTCAGTTTATTAGAAACTGCTCTGGAGGCCAACAGTCACGCGAAGCCAGTTCGGGAATCCATTCCGAGGGGTCTTTTCACATTGCCTTCACCCAGAAACTCTATTTCGTTTTCATACCTATCTAGGAGGGTTGTTCCTAGTATAAATAACCCCTACCTCTAAGCTATTAGCAACCTTTGATCATTTGATAAACTACATGATATTGCAGCCGCGCTGCTGAGTGCCTTACTCAACCTTTGTTCTTCCTTGTTCTTCATGGACTTGTGAAGTGAATCCTCTGGTTTCCCCTACTTCGTGCTCTACGGCTTCCGTTCGGCTGCGCCGTATTGTGTGGATTAGTTCCGGATTGTGGTTCTGCGGTCGTTCGGAGATCGAGTCGAAGTCTTCGCGGTTTCGGTGCCTCTCTCCCCGTCGCTTGGTCGCATCCAACCTTTGTCAGGTATAAAGCTAGTTACCCGCTGTTCGCAGTATGTTATCCTTGTTCTTTTGATCTACTGTCGTGAAGATCGGGCCACCCTAGCACCGATTCATATCGGTACCCTATCACCTAGTAGACGGAGGACACCCTAATCACTGTCAGGGTGCTGCCGACATTCAAATACACCTCCGCCACTTGCTAGCTACATAAGAAGAAATTATGTCAAAATCCAGCTTGGGGGAGAGCACCCCCATTTATCCAGCTAAGTGTTTCTACTCGCGTTTATACTTTACTCAAATAATAAAAAAGAAGCATAATTATAAAAACCTAAATAAAGATTTTGTGCTTTTATATATATCTTTGCTTAGTTTGTTAAATAAATAAATAAATAAAGTTTGCTATGAACCCTCATGATAAGCACTCACATGGAAATGATGAATAATTGCTCTGCCATGACTAGTTCTCAAAATTGAAATCTCTCTCAAGTTTAGGCATGACTGTTATGAATTAAGATTTGCTCTAAACCTGAACTTGTGGGAAGAGTACCTGATCAAAAGTCTAAGTCGTTAACGGATACGATATGGGACGGTTGAGCTGCTATTTATCTGTTCCTAGAGATGCTAGAATTCTGGAGAATTTTATCTGTGAAAATCTTTAAAATGTTGCATGATGAGTTCCTATATTATGAGAGTTTAAAATCCTACCACAGCCACATATACATGCTTATTAGACTATGAACCATATATTACTTTTTATTGCTTATGAGCATTGAGTATGGTCAAGCCATGTAGACCCTTAGGAGCTTGTCATGCGGTTAAAATCAAGATCCACTTGCACGTTCACTCATACATGCTACTTCTACTCCGGAAGTACGCATCCACATACATCCACTCAATTCCATCTCTAGATTCACCTAAAATTATTCTACTCCTATCTGGGAGAGAATAGCCAAAAACTTTTTCCTATCCCTGTTATTCCCTATGAAATAAATGCTCGAGATATCTTGGTTACTACCACTTGCTACATTATTCTAGGTGGGTGAGTGCTCTAAAAGAAAAAAAAGAAAAAAATGAGGAAATAAAAAGGGGCAAGTGCCCGGAACCTCGAAGAAAATAAAAAGTGAGACGAGAGGTAAAAATGGACAAGTGTCCGACAGTAGAATTAGGGGTACAAGATACCCACCTGAGAGAAAAGAAAAAAAATAATAGAGCATCTCATTCTCCTCAAAAAATACTTCAAAGTGAAGAAAGGTATGTATCCCCTAAAAAGAGCAAAACTAGAATTAGACTTTCACCATTGTTATCACCATACACCATTCATTCGCCACACATGCACATCTTGATTTGACTTATTGACTTGTTTCTCTGGATCCATGGTTTGACTATGCAATAAATGTCTTGTAAGAATGTATGCTTTATCTCCCACCTATGAGCTCTAGATATCAAAACCTTGTTAGAGTAGGGTGAGAGAGAAGGCAATATCACTATGCCTTATACCAAAAATACCACATACTTTGAGAGAAGGCATATACCATTACTGCCTTGGAAAGGATCCAGAAATACCACAAAAGTGAGATTTGAGAGAGTCATACAAGGAATCTCTGAGTTTTATTTGAAAATCTGCAAAAACTCCAGAGCTATAGCTAATCAAAGAACAAGAGACATGGCGCTTGACTTGACCGTTCTATCTTTTAACTGCTCAAGACAAAAGTGACGGTTGCAAACCCCATGGTGAAAGGTAAAATGAGTAAATTTTAAGTCTTAACAGTTTACTCTAACTCAGAGATGAGATCTTGCTTGAACACATGTGTACTTTTAAGGCATGAAACCACTGCAAAAACTCTTGAGTCCATCCTTGCTCAGGGACGAGCAAGAGGTAAGCTTGGGGGAGTTTGTTGACAGTCCTTAAGTACCAAAATTAATCATCAAATAAATAAAGAAAAGGATCCAAATGCAACCAACACCCAAACTTAGCGTTTTAACTGACATAATTCCATGAGTTTTGGTGTTTGTCTATTTCTGAAAGGGGGTTATCAGGAAATATGGAGGAAAGGCCCACATGTCAGGTTTACATAGAGATATTAACGTGCCGCACAATTTTCCATCATCTAGAAGACTCCAGAAGCCACGGGAACGAACGGGAGGCCGAGCGGGCCCGGGGGCAGGGCGCCCGCCCTCCCCCTTAGGCGCCCACCCTGCTACAGAGACCAATCAGGTCCCGTCTCGTGGATTATGCTCCACCGACCTAAAGATCAAGGAGAACCGTTCCATCAATGTCGGTTTGATCCGACGGCCCAGATTCACTTGAGGGGACTATATAAGCAGGCCCCCTGGTCCCTGGAGGAGGCAATCCTCATTATTCATTAAGCATATTTTCTAGAGAGGATTCAGAGAGAGAGGTTCCTTAGGGTTCCCACCTCATAGGGCTTAGCATCCAATGTAAGAGTATAACTAGTTCTACTAGATTGAGAGAGATAGAGTGGACGTGTAGTACGGAGGAAGCCCGGCCTGTCGGTGTCTACTCCGAGGTTGTACCTACAGGATCAAGTCTCCTAACCCGAGGCTTGCTCCTAGGATTCTTCAGTATTTCGACTTCTAAATTCTAGTAAGTTCTTTGTTCTTATTGTTCTTTGGTTTATGAGTTTACTTTAATCTCTTCCGGTTGAGTTTAGAGTAATCATTGCTAGCGTAAACGTGGTGTTTGGGCTAGGGTACTCATAGATATCCCCTAACTAGCTGGACCATGGTAGTAGCGAGGAACGTGACATTTCTGAGTTACCTTTGTAGCCCACATCCCGTTAGCAGGATCGATAGGGTTTATAGGTGCGGGTCGAACATCCTCTGTGGTGTCTAGATTCCATGAGCCTCCCCAATAGAACAGTAGATCATCCTTACCAAGGTTAGAACGAGAGTGCGGTTGTAGTCTTCTCTATTCATCGCTCACATCGAATCACATTGTTTGTTGCCTAAAGGGTAGTAGCAATAGATTTGGTTAGTTAGATGCAGCTTTCTCCTAGTGGTAAAAATATAAATACGATACTCTGGATAACCTCCCGGGTGAAGTGCTCACTGATATCCATGCGCTTGCGGATCATTTCCCGATGGCGTTAACAAATATCAACAACGTGTGAGGACTGTGGAAATGTTGGCCACATGGGGAACAATTGTCCTGAAACCCAGGAAGATGCTGCATTCATCAACAACGGGTTTCGCCAACAACAACAGCAAGGTAATGGGTGGAACAACCAAAATCGCCCCCAAGGTAATTCCTCATTTAACTCAGGCTTTAGTTCTTCCCAGCCTTTGCTTAAAGATCTTGTTCTTGGTCAGGCCAAGATAAATGAAAACCTTGTTAAAAAGCTTTCCTTTAATGACAAAATGTTTGAAAACCTAAACACCAAGCTTGATAGCCTGACCACCTCGTTTAAAGAACAAGCGTCTTTCAATAAAAGAGTAATGTCTCAGATAGATCAGCTTGCTTCTGCTGCTAAGTCTGCTGCCGGTGTTGAAAATGTTAGTTCGGTGACCACGAGAGGGGGTAAGACCACTCGTGATCCACCAAACCCTAACCATGGTACAGCTAAGACTCCGCGTCAACAAGAACAAACATCTACTGAGCCGGTTGATCCTCAAGACGAATCATCTGATCAGGAACCGACTCTAGAAGTTTATGGGGACACCACGATGCTTCCTTTCCCCACCAGGTGGAGGAAGAAGAAGAAGGACGGAGAAGAGCAATTTCTCTGCTTCGTGGAAATGGTCGAGAAGACAAACGTCAGCGTCCCGCTGATGGATGTCTTGCACATACCATCCTATGCTATGTTTATCGAGGATATCATCAACAACAAGCGACCATTACCCTCTGTAGAAGTCGTCAAGCTGACAGAAGAGTGTAGTGCAGCTATACTCAACCATCTACCTGAGAAGAAGCAAGATCCTGGGTGCCCCACAATTACATGCTCAATAGGCACCCAACATTTTGATCATGCCTTATGTGATCTTGGGGCGAGTGTGAGCGTCATGCCGAAATCAGTCTTTGATAGGCTAAACTTCACCAACTTGGAACCAACCAACATGACACTCCAGTTAGCGGACTCGTCAATTCGGTACCTAGCAGGGATTGCCCAAGACATCCCTGTCAGGATCAGAGGATATTATGTCCCCATGGATTTTGTGGTGTTAAATATGGAACTCACCAAGGAGACACCACTAATCCTGGGAAGGCCATTGTTGAGCACGACAAAAGCACAAATTGATGTGGGAGCCGGAGAAATCCGCTTCAACATTAATGGCCAAGAAGAGAAGTTCGAATTCAGGCCACACCGTCCAACCATCTCCTCCCAAGACGGATGAGCCATCATCAAGCAAATAGTGATGGGAGAAAAGTCCGGCTCCACGAACTATAAAGATGAGCCCTTGCCGAAGGTAAATCGGTATTTATCCCTTTTGTTTTCTAATAAATGTTTTTAATAAATCTTATCCATCACATGTCTCTCAAAAATATATATATATATACACACTTAATAATAATAAAGATGGAGGCACGCTGATGGAAGTAAGGTAAAGAAAAGGTAAAAGTTTATCTTTGTTTTCTTTTGAATAAATAAAATAAAATGCCTTGCTGCAGTTATGATATGACCATAGTGCCCCCATGTTTCATGCTATTTGAATTCAAAATCCTTCATGATCATGGAAAATATTTTATCATAAATGCAAGATAGTGTGAATTTTGAATTCTTTCCTCTTTTCACACACACTATCACTCTGATACGCTGCGAATCAAAATTGATCGTAAGTGGGATTGAAATCCACTCTGTCCAGAAAGAACATGCCAAAAAGAAAGGGGCTGACTGGTGGGACCCAGGGTGCGGGCGCAACCCTGGTCCGACCAATTAGGCCCAAAATTTTTTGAAAAAGTTTCCTTTTTGTTCAAATATCAATTCCCCGCCTACGATCAAGTTTGTTTCTGTTTTTATGACCTCGGTAGAACCTATTTAAACAGCCCATGGCTCTCTCTTTTCTTCACACCTGTTGACGGTCCTTAAGTATCAAATTTAATTATCAAATAAACAAAGAAAAGGATCCAAATAAAATCAACATCTAGACTTAGGGTTTTATCTGATAGAATTCCACGAGTTTTGGTGTTTGTCTATTTCTGTAGGGGGTTATCAGGAATTACAGAAGAAAGGCCCACACGTCGGGATTACATAGAGATATTAACGTGCCGCGCAATTATCTTACATCTAGAAGACTCCAGAAGCCACGGGAAGGAAGCGGAGGCCGAGAGGGGCCAGAGGCAGGGCACCCGCCCTGTTTCCCTGGGCGCCCGCCCTCTGTTGGAGTCCAAACAGGACTCTGTTTCTCGGGAGATCTCCACCGACCTAAAGGATCAAGGATAACCGTTCAATCTATGTCGGTTTGATCCAACAGCCCAGGTTCACTTGAGGGGACTATATAACCAGACCCCCTGGCCCCTGGAGGAGGCACCCCTTGATCATTATTCATTATTCATAGACAGAGCAAAAGCTAGGGTTTAGAGATGAGAGCTCTCCTCTCTTTTCTAAACTAGAGTAGATCTAGATAGTAGCAAGATGGAGAGCGAAGGAGGATTAGAGGAGAGGCCGGCCTGTCGGTTCTTCCTCCGGTTGTACTTCGTCATGATCAAGCTCTAATCAAGCTTGCTCATGGGATGACTCTGGTAATCTACTTCTAATTCATTATGCAATTACTAATCATGTATGTTCTGGTTCACAACTCTTTTGAGTACTTCTAATCTATAGGACGCTATAGGTTAGAGTTATAGTATAGGTGTAAGCGTGGTGCTTAGACCTAGATTACTTGTGGATATCCCCTGTCTAGCTGGATCGTGTGGTAGGCCGCGTAGGTGACAGTTACGTTGGTCCTCTGTAGTCCACCTCTCATTAGTAGGACGGGTAGGGTTTATCGGCCTATGGATAAGCATCCTTTGTGGTGTAATCTTATCACGTGGTTCGTCCCAGACATAGACATACCCCTTTGAAGTAGAGAAACCATAGTTATCCTCTCTATTCTGCTACCATCGCCCATATACTAGATTGCTCTACTCTCTATTCCCATATTATCACTCACTGTTATCTTACCTTTAATATTGTTCTTATTCGATTCTACCATCTTTCCTATTTACACCTATTTACTTATCTTGGTTAAGTTAGAGCGTAGATCAGTTCTCCTATTTCCATGTGGATACGATAAAACCTTTAACCGGGTAAAAGCTTCAACGGTATCCGTGCGCTTGCGGATTATCTGTGTGCGTATAAATACCATAGTACACTCTAGTGCCATGTTGGGGATGACAACCTAGTATTCAAGTGGTGTTAGCAAGTGTCAACAAGCATTTTTGGCACGATTGTCGGGGAAACGGTTGCTGAGTTGACTACGAACTAGCTTAATCATTTTCTAAAAAAAATAATATATATATATATATTTTCCTTTTATCCTTTGCCTCATCTCTGCTAATCTTTCTTCTTATCTAATCCTTGATCTCTGGTCTATCATGAATTCAAACATGTCTATCTATGAATTTCATAGACCTACGGGCACACATCTCGAACCACCAAAATCTTCAAAGCCTATCATAGCATCTAGTTTTGAGATATACCCCGAATACATAGAATTTGTTCAAAAACAACCTTTCTCAGGAGAAGGTGAGGAAAACCCATACGCACACCTAAGAGAGTTTTATCGAGTCTGTGACCTCCTTCGCATAGAAGGCATGTCCGATGAGACCCTTAAATGGAAGCTCTTTCCGTTCTCTTTAACGGGAAAAGCTAGACATTGGTCCAAACTCAAAATAGGGAGTGTTCATGGAGATTGGAAGGAGTTATATAGTAGTTTTCTTTCTAAATATTTTCCAATCTCCAAAGTGGCAGAACTTCGGCGTGAGATTATTTCTTTTAGACAACTGGAAGAAGAATCTCTTAGAAAATCATGGGACCGCTTTATTAACCTTACTCTCACTGGCCCAAAGCTTTCTATTCCAGAAGAAGTTCTTCTAATTCACTTTTTTGAGGGTCTTAGTGGGGAAAATAAGCAAACCTTGAATACAGCCTCTAGAGGATCCTTCTATCACCTACCTGCTAGTGAAGCTTGGAATTTGTTTGTGTTGACACCATTTTTGGGCACGTGTCTAGGATGGCAGGATAGGGTGGCAGTACGATGCGGGTTGCTGATGAGGATGGTTGCCGATGAGGGAGAGGTTGAATGTGACTAAGTCCACAGGCAGTAATATGGTGCCGATAGCTGGATAAAAAGGTCTGCCGATGACTACGGCAAGGGGATTGCCGATGATGCGAGGGAGGAGTCTGGAAGCTGCCAGTTGTCATGTGGAGGAGTTTCGGTTTGTCACGAAGGATAGTTTTATTATTTCCTTAATTATTTGCATCGTTTTGTATACGGATTCCGTGTAATTTGGAATTCGAATTCTAATCGTGTCTGGTTGTAGCTCTTTGAGCAGGGTATAAATATAAACCCTAGGACCTTGTAATAATAAATAAAGAAATCAATCAAACACACGTTTTTACTCATATTCCAGCATCTACTTTTCGACGACTTCGTCATACCTTTTTCTTTTTATTACGAGTTCTTAGGAATTCGTCGACTTAAGCTCGGCGTGTTCTCGAGTTCCGCGTGAGTACCTCTTAGCCGTGACATCCGGGCGCATCGCTGTTGTCAGGACTAAAGTATTCGAGTTATCACCTTTGCCGATAGCAAGGTCAAATCGGCTGGCACGCCTTAACGTTTGAATCGGGTATTAGCCCTTTGTGTTTGCAGATCAGTTTTGCATCAACACATCTTTTGGCATGCTCGGTGGGACAGATTCAGGATCAAGATCAACATGTCGATCTCTGACCTCGATCAAGAGAACGTCATCCCCGTGACGGAGGCCAACCTCAAGGATGAGCAAAAGCAAGCTATTGCCCAAGCCATGGAAGAATTCAAGCAGCAATGCCTGAGGTCTTTCAGCATAAACAGGAGCGGCGAAGTGGTCCAGAAAGATACACTGCCGGCACCACGGCAGGTCACCTTTGACGCCAATCCTGGCAAGCTTCAAGATATGGTTGACAATGCCATCAATCGAGCGTTGATTAACCAAGCTGGTGTACTGTCCAATACGGTTTTCAACGTCGTGGCAAGAACTTTCAAGGAAGGACAAATCCCGCCAGATTATGTGGGGCCCTCCCATCATCAGCCAACGGCACCAGAGGTCACGGCTCCATCGGCTGCCTTGACGAATGCAAGTGCACAGTCTGCCGTCCCTCCAAGTACATTGGGGACTACTGGTGCACTATCTATGCCGATGGCAACCAACCCACAAATTTCAGTTGGGCAGCATAAACTGACAACAGATATGTTGGCATCGGCAATGTCAGGGTTGACTCTTCCTCCCAACTGGTGGGGTTATGTTATGCCTCCAGAGTTACGCCGGGAACATCACAAATAACTGACATGAGGGGCAAAACTCCTGTGACATCGGCAGCTCCCAATGCGCCGGTGAACCAGAGTCCTCGGTATACCACAACTACCACTGCAAGGCCTCACACTGGGAATCCTCAAGATTCAATGTTTCAAATGCCCAACGCATCGGCAGAGTCAATGCTGATGCAACAGAGGCCTATGGCCCAGTCGGGGTATGTCAATTCAACGACGGTACCCAATTACCAATCATCGGCAGCACCTATGCCGATGAACGCTAATAATGGATGGCTTGGACAGCAAGCCTTTCCACAATCACCCCAGCAGGGTTATCAGACTACAGGGTTCCAGCAAGGGCAGGTCTATCCCGGGTTCCAAGGTCAGGGGATTCCCAACCAGCCAATAAATTTTGGACAGCAACTCGGAGGACAGCCAATCGGTGGACAGCAGTTTGGTAGTCCGCAGATTGGAGGACAGGTGACCAATACAATGTTCCATGCAGGTCACGTCCCAAACAGACACGTGGAGGTTCGCCACCAAGTGCCAGATCCGCAGCCGCCTCATCGGCAAGATGCCGATGCGTATTGGGCCGATAAGATTGCTGAAGTAATGAGGGAACAATTTGGGATAAAACCCAAAGTCAACACTTATTCTTATCGGACACCGTATCCTCCAGCGTATGATTTGATCCCGCTTCCACATCGGTATAAGGTACCGGATTTTACAAAGTTTTCCGGACAGGACGACACGTCAACCATGGAGCATGTCAACAGGTTCATTATTCAATGTGGAGAGGCTGGTAACAGGGACGAATTGAGGGTTCGTCTATTTTCATCATCATTGTCTGGATCGGCCTTTACTTGGTTCATATCATTGCCTCCCAACTCAGTAATTACTTGGGCCGATCTAGAGAAGCAATTCCACAGATACTTCTTCTCGGGGGTTCATGAGAAGAAGATCACCGACTTGGTCAAGTTGAGGCAACGTAATGATGAGTCGGTTGAGGGATTTGTGCAGACGATACGAGAGGTCAAGAATAAATGCTATAGCCTGGTTCTGGATGATCGGCAGCTAGCCGATTTGGCTTTCCAGGGTTTGTTGCCACATATCAGGGATAAGTATGCCTCTCAGGAGTTCGAAAGTTTAAGTCATTTGGTGCAGAGGATATCTGATCAAGACATCAAGCCTTTCGAGCCTAAGAGGGCATGGAATAAGAAAGTGTCATTTGTTGATGAAGCAAGAAGCTCAGATTCCGATGAGGAACCAGTAATCGGTTTGGCAGAGTGGGTAAAAAACAAGAAGCCGATGTCTTGTCCTTCTGGGCAGAAGGAACCAGAGAAGTTTGCCTTTGACACCGCCAAGGCCGATAGGATATTTGACTTTCTACTTCAGGAAGGTCAAATCAAACTGTCACCTAACCACGTGATCCCGTCGGCAGAAGAGTTGAAGAGGATGAGATATTGCAAGTGGCATAATGCAACTTCACATGACACCAATGAGTGCAAAGTATTCAGACAGCAGCTGCAATCGGCTATAGAGTCAGGGAGAATCAAGTTTGACAGTTCTAAAGCCCAGAAGCCGATGAAGATAGACCAACATCCTTTCCCGACAAACATGTTGGATGCTAAGGGGAAGGCTAAGGTCTTAACGTCGGAGACAGCTGAGAAGAGTGCATCGGTAGATCCTCAGCATCAAGTTACTACTGCCGATGCAAGAAGTAAGGGCTTGGTCCAGGAAGGAACTGGCTCAGGAAGGCTTCCTCGATCTGGCATCGTCATAACTCATAGGAGGCCTCGAGAAAAATGGCAACAACGGGAAGATCGGTATCGACGCCAGCAGGAAGATTATCAACGGGAAGAAGAAAGACGCCGACAGGAGTGGAATCGGCACAGGGATCATTGGAATTGCCCATTCTTCATCCATTGTTGGGAGGAAAATATCAAGCTTCCTACTGTCAGAGACTGCCCTGAATGCAACGGTTATGATCGGTACGATAGGAACGATCGGCGTTATCATAATGATGAACGGCGAGCTAATGGGCCGATCAGAGGAAGGGTGTCAGTTCATGACCGGCTGGGGGGCAGATTCAGTGGGCACAACAGACTTAGTGACCGTGTCCAATATTTTCCCAGGAACCAAGAGGAGCTCGAAGGAATGGCTGATGCGCGGGTTCCCGATGAATTCATATTTTGCAGGGATGCTAACACGCATCGCATGGAGTCAAGGGAGAACCGACGCCCGACGGCAAGGCAAAGGCCACTTCCTCCATGGTGCCCTCTAGGATTAACCAAGACACAGAAAAGGAGATTGCAACGAGAAAGGCAAGAGGAGCTAAACAAGGGAGAGAACTCTGGAAGTCGGCACCCGTCAGACACTAAGAGGGAAGGTCCATCGGCAGGCGTCAACATGGTCTTCATGTTGCCGATGGAGTTTCTTGCACCAGCCAGTGACGATGAGTTGGAATTTTCTGATCAGATAGCTCAGTTGGCTCTGGATCCGATGACGGCTATCTTTGAGAAACCTGCCGATGACGAGAGGCAGCATCTTAAAGCTTTGTTCCTCAAAGGAAGGGTTGATGGGCAGCCAATGATCAAGATCCTAGTTGATGGTGGAGCTGCTATTAATATTATGCCGTATGCAGTATATCGGAAGCTTGGGAAAGGGGATCAAGATTTGACCAAGACCGATATGATGCTCAAAGACTTTGAAGGAAACGTGTCTCCAGTCAAGGGGGCGATATGTGCAGAGTTGACCATCGGCAGCAAAACCTTGCCGACAACTTTTTTCGTGATCAGCGGAAAAGGTGCCTACAATTTATTATTGGGGAGAGATTGGATTCATGCCAATTGTTGTGTCCCATCTACAATGCATCAGTGCTTGGTTCAATGGGTAGGTGACAAGATTGAGATCGTCCCAGGAGATTCTTCTTATGTTATCGCATCGGCAGAAGCGGATACTTACGAAAGGACCAGGTACATTTCAGGAGAAGCTTGGGAGAAAGATTTTCTCAAAGTTGCCGATTATGAGATTCCACCGATCCAAGCAGTCGGTTCTGACGACGGTTTTTAATGGATAGATTCGCCGATGATGGAGAATTAGGCCAGGGATTCACATCGGCCGATGATTTGGTAGAAATAGATATAGGTAGTGGTGATAAGCCTAGACCTACTTTTATTAGAGCTAAATTAGATCCTAAGTGTAAGCGACAATTGATTAGTTTGTTAAAGGAATATAAAGATTGCTTTGCTTGGGATTATACAGAGATGCCTGGTTTAGACCGATCAATTGTCGAACATCGGTTACCCATCAAGTCTGGATTTCGGCCACATCAGCAACCAGCCCGCCGATGTAATCCTAACATTCTACCTGATATTAAGGCCGAAATCACTAAACTTATTGAAGCTAAGTTTATTCGGCAGTGTCGGTATGCCGAATGGATTTCCAATGTTGTTCCGGTTTACAAGAAGAACGGGAAGCTTCGGGTGTGCATTGATTTCAGGAATCTCAATAAAGCTACGCCGATGGATGGATACCCAATGCCTGTCGCCGATCTACTGGTTGATGCTGCGGCTGGCCATCGGGTCATCAGCTTCATGGATGGTAATGCGGGTTACAATCAAATATTCATGGCAGAGGAGGATATTCCAAAAACCGCATTCAGGTGTCCTGGTCATGTTGGACTATTTGAATGGATAGTCATGACTTTTGGGTTAAAGAATGCTGGTGCTACTTATCAAAGGGCTATGAATTTTATATTTCATGAGTTCATCGGCAAGCTCGTAGAAATTTATATTGATGATGTGGTGGTTAAGTCTGGAGATTTCTCAAAGCATCTTGCCGATTTACGAAAAGTGTTGGAGTGCACAAGGAAGCATGGATTGAAAATGAATCCCAACAAGTGTGCATTTGGCATATCGGCAAGGCAGTTTCTTGGTTTCATGGTACATCAGAGGGGTATTGAAATGAGTCGAAGATCTATTGATGCCATCAATAAAATAGTGGCCCCTACCAATAAAACCGAGCTCCAATCCTTGATCGGCAAGGTGAATTTTATCAGAAGATTTATATCGAATTTATCTGGGAGGATTCGTGCTTTCAGTCCTCTTCTTAAATTGAAAGCCGATCAAGAGTTTGTTTGGGGAGAAGAACAGCAGTTGGCTCTGGATGAAATCAAAAAGTATCTAGCAAATCCTCCAGTTTTAGTTCCACCTCAACAAGGGAAGCCCTTCAAATTGTATTTATCTACCGATGGATCGGTTATCGGTTCAGCTTTAGTTCAAGAATTTGAAGGGAAAGAGAGAGTAATTTATTATTTGAGTAGGAGGTTGATTGATGCTGAAACCAGGTATTCGGCCATTGAGAAACTGTGCTTATGCTTATATTTTTCATGTATCAAGCTGAGACATTACCTGTTGTCGGCTGAATGTGCTGTTGTTTGCAAAGATGACGTGGTCCGATACATGCTATCTATGCCGATTATGAGTGGTAGGATCGGTAAATGGATTTTAGCGCTGTCGGAGTTCGATTTGCGTTACGAATCGGCTAAGGCAGTCAAAGGGCAGATTATGGCCGATTTTGTGACTCAGCATTGCGGTCTAGTGGAAACCTTGGAAATTGCACCCTGGACGCTCTTCTTTGATGGATCTACCTGTGACCGGGGGACAGGAATCGGCATTGTATTAGTTTCTCCTAAGGGGAGGAAGTATGAGTTTTCCTTGCCGATTGTTGCTACATCAACAAATAATCAGGCTGAGTATCAAGCTCTGATCAAGGGATTGGAGTTGTTAAGAGAAGTTCGTGCTGATGCTGTTGAAATATTCGGGGATTCTATGTTGGTTATAAATCAATTGGCCGGAAGCTATGAATGCCGAGTGAAGTTCTCATAACCTATTTCGAGAGAAGTATGCAACTGTTAAAGGAATTCAAGGACTTCCGATTGGAGCATGTTCCCCGATTGCATAATGAAGACGCTAATCGGTTAGCCCAGCATGCCTCGGGATATCAGCCAATGATTAATGCGACATCGGCAGTCAGTGCCGGTGATTGGAGGAAAGAAATTATTGATTATCTAAAAGATCCATCCAAAAAAGTTGAAAGACGGGTTCGATTTCAAGCGACCAAGTATGTGCTCCTTGAAAATGAATTGTATTATCGAACTGTCGACGGAATTCTTCTCCGATGCTTGGGTGATGATGAAGCCAGAAGTTTGATGGGGGAAATCCATGAAGGAGTGTGTGGAGCGCATCGGTCAGCTTTTAAGATGAAGTGGATGATTCGAAGGAATGGATATTTTTGGCCAACCATACTTGAAGATTGTTTTAAATATTTCAAGGGATGTCAAGGTTGTCAAAAGTTCGGTAATATCCAGAGAGCACCCGCATCGGCTATGAATCCTATAATAAAACCTTGGCCGTTCCGGGGATGGGCCATCGATCTGATCGGCCAGATTTATCCACCATCTAGCAAAGGGCATAAGTTCATTCTAGTTGCCACTGACTATTTCACTAAGTGGGTCGAAGCTATTCCTTTGAAGAAAGTCACATCGGCCAATATGATTGATTTTGTGAAGGAGCATATTATTTACCGATTTGGGATTCCCCAAACGATTACTACCGATCAGGGCACCATGTTCACGTCAGGGGAGTTCGATGAATTCGCAATCGGTATGAGAATTAAAGTGTTGAATTCTTCTCCTTACTATGCTCAAGCCAATGGGCAGGCCGAAGCGTCTAACAAAGGAATTATCAAGCTTATTAAACGAAAGATTGAAGAAAATCCTAGGCGGTGGCATACATTGTTAAATGAAGCACTATGGTCTTATCGGATGGCTTGTCATGGATCAACCAAGGTGTCACCCTATCAATTGGTGTATGGACATGATGCAGTGTTGCCTTGGGAGATTAAGGCTGGATCTAGGCGATTATCTTTTCAAGATCAATTGGCTGCTGATGATTATGCCACTTTGATGACCGATGAGTTAGATGATTTAGCAGGGCATCGGTTAAAGGCTTTAATGAGTATAGAAGAAAATAAGAAGAGAGTTGCTAGATGGTATGATAAGAAAGTAAAGGCTAAGAAGTTTGCCGATGGGGATTTGGTATGGAAGTTGATTTTGCCAGTCGGGACTAAAAGTTCGAAGTTTGGGAAGTGGTCTCCTAATTGGGAAGGTCCTTATCGGATAAGACACTCGGCTCCTGGTAATGCCTATATTCTAGAAACTCTCGAAGGAGTTGAATTTCCCAGAGCATTAAATGGCAAATATTTAAAGAAGTACTACCCCAGCATATGGGTCGATGCATAAAAGTTTAAGTGCCGATAACACTCCTATCGGCTGGATTTAAATGTTTGGGGGCAGACTTAATGTTTCAAAAGATGCCGATAACAGTCTTATCGGCTAGACTAAAAGCTAAAAGCGGGAAAACAAAGGTGTGTTGCCGATGAAAGCTTCAGATGTTCAGCAGCGCTTGGATTGCCGATATGGCGCGCAGCCGGATCTGATTGGCTGTCTCTATCTCTTTGATATCATCATCGGCAGAACCTTCTATCGGCTTCAGCTTCCTCTTCAGCTGCAGCGCTTTGCGGCCGTGGACGTTTCGTTCTTGTTCAAGGTGCTTGATGGTCTCCGGCAGTTGACTCTCTTCTTGCTGGGCTTGGGACAGAGCATCCTCTACTTGCTTGAGTTCGGCCAGTAGAGCTTCTCTTTTTGCCGATAGATCAGATACTTTCTGCTTCAGTGCATCACCTGAGGACTTTAAGGTGCCGATGTTCTTATGTTTCTCGTCGGCTAAGAGTTTTTCTTTCATCATCTCCTCAGAAAGCTGGATTTGAGCGGCTCTATCGGCAAGGCGTCGAGTGGCTCTCTGGTACTGTAGCTGGCGGCTTTCCAGGTATGCAGCATGGAAGAGGGTTTCTTCAGCATCGGCAGGAATTTGGCCTCTAAGGGTTTTGAACAGGGCCTTGGCTGGGTCAGAATCGTTGACCAGTTGAGCAGTGTCTTGATGAAGTATGGCCGATAGCTCCTCCAGCTTAGCCCTGGTTTCTACCGATACAGTCCCAATTGCCCGAGAGGAGCTTGCTTCCTCACCTTCTTCTTCGAAGATATCAATGGCGAAGGAGAATAAGCTATCGGGAGAATCTTGTTCCTGAAAATGAGAATGAAATAAGTCATTTTTATGGTCAAAGCTTCGGCAGACGATGCTGGTGGAAAAATTGGATGACTTACTTGTTTCAGGGCAATTTCTTGCCTTTAAGATACCGATGGAGCTACAGGTTGATCGGCAGATGTTGCCGATGGAATGATATCACCTGAAAGAAGACAGGAAGGGTTATGAGACTAAATGAGAATAAGTTTATCGGCGGAAGTATTGGTGAGATATGTTACCCGGAGGAGGAACAACAGTTGTCTGAATCGGGGAAACCGCCGATGATATAACTGGACCTGCCGGGCCAGTTGTTTGTTCACCCACATCAGCTGATGTACCTTCTGTTTGAGGTTCTTCCTGCTGGGGTTCTTCCATCTGTGGTGCTTCCTGCATTGGTTGGGGAGATGGTGCTTGCTGTGTCTGGACTTCTGGAGAAGAAGGGGAAGATTCCACCGGGATTGGAGACACCGGAGGAGGAGGGGGAGTTGCCACTTTCTGGCACTTTGTTCCAGCCTTAGCACCTTGGGTGCCCTTCCTCTTTGGCTGGCTAGACTGGGGGGCATC
Source organism: Sorghum bicolor (assembly GCF_000003195.3). Lineage (NCBI taxonomy): Eukaryota > Viridiplantae > Streptophyta > Magnoliopsida > Poales > Poaceae > Sorghum > Sorghum bicolor. Next base: position 25,756,107 of record NC_012879.2, read on the forward strand.
GGTACCTTGGCGTTTGGCTTTTGCCGATGCACCAGTTTGGTGCAACAACAAAAAGGAGTTTATGAGCATAGATAGCCGATACAAAGATAGTTAGCATAAATGAAAAGGGTTTGACAAATTGCCCTGAAAGCTTGCGCCAGAGTGGAAGCAGCTACCGTTGGCGATGTCTGAGTTTTCCTGGTGGTAACTTTCTTGGGACGCGCACCCCGATGCACGATGGAAGCCAGAGTGGGAGCATTATGGCCGATTGAGGAGATCGGGCCTGATGGGAACAAGTCGATCGGCTTGCCACTCCTGCTAACCGATGGGGGGGTGTTGTCAACCTGCAAAAGGAATACAGGGGTAAGTTACCGATGGAAATAGTATTGGAAAATGAGACATCGGTTTAAAATACTTACAGTGTCATCAGGGACTTCGTATTCAGGGTCGATCATGCCGCGGTATGAGAAGGCCGATCTGCAGAATAGATTCTCTTTCCATTCTGCCCACCATAGCTTGTATGCCTGAGTGATAAAGGCAGCTGGAACCCATTCTGACAGATCTACGTCTGTATCGGCATTTGGTGGTAGCTGGGCTACTCGAGTCCACTCGAGAAGGTTGGCGATGGGTTCTCTGGGCTTTATCACATCGGCATAAGGAAGTGCAATCGGCAACTGGCCGAAAGCTAGCTGGCGAGCTAATGCCGATGGATTATAAAATTCATAGGTTTGGGGAGAGGTTTTTGTGCTACCGAAGAAATTCACTGGTATGGCTCTGGGAGTCACAATTGCCATCATCACCTCATTGTCCCTATCGAGAGCTTCATCAAATGGATTGAAGGTCAGAGGGAGCATGCTATCTGGGTCGTCATAAGCCAGCCATGGTCGTTCATCTCTGGCCAGACCCTCATATAGAGTCTCAAAGAATCGGCCGATCTGATCCGGATTGTTCCCTGAACCGGGTAAGACTATAACGGCTTCGCCAAAGTTCAAGGGGGCACGCGTTGCCGATTCCTCTTCACCCAACACATGATTTTCGGCTATATCTCTTGGGAAGTGCTGTGAGAACAAGTTGAAATCAAGGCGCTTATGCAGGTGCAGATTGAGCCACATATTAATAAACCACCAGGGGCCTCCCAAGTTGCCGATGGATTGGCCAAGCAGGAGTTTCTAGGCTACCTGATGAAGAAGGTGGTAAACAGCGCTGAGCAAATATCGGCCGAGAGGAAATTGGCCACCGCTAGCCAGTCTTTCTGCTGCCGATAGATAGACAGAAGTCGGTCCTGCCGATCGACCACAGAATACAAACTTGTCCAGCCACATGTTCAGAAAGGTGGTTTGCTCCTTTATGGTGACAGGCCCTCTCCCGCGGTACTTCTGGATGTACCCTGACCAACCGCCGATAGCGCGAGTCTCCACTTTGGCACTGGGGGCAGTATCAAAAAAGTGGGTGCTATCGGCAGAAGATATATCTAGCCCAGTAAGCATGGCTACATCGGCAAGGGTAGGAGAAGCAGGGCCGTGGCCAAAAACAAAAGCATTGAGAGTGTCTGACCAAAAGTAGGATGCAGCTATCAGCAGTGACTCGTTCCTGTGCATATCGGCAATGGATAGCCTAATGCATTGAGCTAGCTTCCTCTCACCCCACTGGACTTCATAAGAATTGCTGACCCTCAAGAACCAATCTTTCCACCCTACAGTAGGGCTGGGCCAAGAGCGAAAGGTGTCTTTCCACAGATCTAAAGAAAAGTTTTCGGCTCTAAAGGGAATCCTGTTGGTTTCTGCATTGATGAGGTCGGTTGGATCTGGATTCCCTAGAGGGCCGAGGCACTGAAGGTGTGGTTGATCGGTAGGGATGACAATTTTGTTGGACAACTCCTAGTGTTTTGGGGAATAAAAATACAAAGAAAAAGGAAAAGGAAGATATTCAGTAAGATGAATCGCAGATGAACAGGAATGCGAGAAAAAGGTACAGGAGATGAGATGGAAGTCTGACCTCAGGGACGACGAAGCCAATGGCCATCTTGTCGTGAAGAGGACGTTGGAGGGCACCGGAGTTGATGAAGAGGAATGCTTGTCGGAGATCTTGAGGGTTGTAAATGGCGCCGCCGCTGGAAAAGCAAAGTTGGATAGTAGAATGGTGTAATGGGGGAGGAGTACCCAAGAAGGAACTATTTATAGGACAAGACGGGCAAGGGCAAATCCGACTTATCTCTTTGCCGCATCCGAGAAGCCCAAGGGTACTCAGGTAGATATGGTAACTGTTCGCACAGTAATCCAGGGATTGTGCAGGTGATTTGACGGGAAGCGGTCATTATCTAAAGATATTTTACTGTGCGAGATCTCCTGGTCGGTCCATCGGCGATATTCTATAACGGTCATCTTGCCGATGGGCGGATAGAGGGGAGGTAACCGTTTTTGTGAATATCCTGGTCAGAGCATCGGCAGATCTTTGTAACGGTATTGTTGCCGATGTACGACCAAGAAAGATGCCCGTTTAGGAAGTTGGGGATTTCGAGGAATCTGCGGAGGATTAGGATCAGAGTTGTCCAGATTGAGGTTGTCGGTTACCAGATTAGGAGCATTAATTGCGGAGAAGGCATCATTACTGCAGAGAATTTCGGAGCATTAATAGTTTTATACTCCGAAACTGGGGGGCATGTGTTGACACCATTTTTGGGCACGTGTCTAGGATGGCAGGATAGGGTGGCAGTACGATGCGGGTTGCTGATGAGGATGGTTGCCGATGAGGGAGAGGTTGAATGTGACTAAGTCCACAGGCAGTAATATGGTGCCGATAGCTGGATAAAAAGGTCTGCCGATGACTACGGCAAGGGGATTGCCGATGATGCGAGGGAGGAGTCTGGAAGCTGCCAGTTGTCATGTGGAGGAGTTTCGGTTTGTCACGAAGGATAGTTTTATTATTTCCTCTTAGCCGTGACATCCGGGCGCATCGCTGTTGTCAGGACTAAAGTATTCGAGTTATCACCTTTGCCGATAGCAAGGTCAAATCGGCTGGCACGCCTTAACGTTTGAATCGGGTATTAGCCCTTTGTGTTTGCAGATCAGTTTTGCATCAACAGTTTGATTTATTAAGTGGAAAGTCTCGTAGCTTTTATATCACAGAGAAAGAGACAGAACCAGTTCCTAGACAAGAAGAAGAAGTTTCGATAGCCAGATCACAACCACTTCAATTCCAAACTTTAGCTATCGATCCTAAACCATCAATACCCCAAAATTCTCCAAGGGAGGAAGGAATTTCGACCTTAAATCTTTCAGATGCTGATGGTTTAGACTTCTGGTTCCATAAGAGACCTTCAAGCAGGGATAATTCAAATCCTCGCAATAATGGTTCTCTTAGAGAATGTCCTAGTTCCTGTTATGAAGAAGTCAAGGATGACATATCAAGTGAAGGAGAGCTAAGCCATGTTGAAAATTCTAACACCTCCCCTTTCCTGATCACAAGTTCTAAATGGCTAGAATGTGTAGAATGGATGGATAAGGAAGAAGCCTTAATGAATTCTGACTTTGGTTCAATTTCAAATGGTGAGCTCTTGACTCCCTTTGAAGATGGGATTCATCCAACTATAGAAGAGGACATAAGTGAGACCAATCCAAGAGAAACTCTGAACATTCAGATTGGAGACGAAGATAACATTAATGAGCATGGAATTTATTTCATAGCCACTTTGTTTACTCCATGCTCATATGCAACATCTTCCCAATCTATTGGTCTCTCCAACATCACCACATTTGAGATCTCCAACCCCCTCTTCCTTTCTATTTATAAAAACTTTAAAAGGGCAGTTGTCGATGCATATGTTTATAATAAATGTTGCAGATCTTGTTGAGTTGATCTTTATTTAGGTCAATGTTGGAAGGGAAACCACTTCGCCGACATAAATTGATGGTTTCCCAAGGACAAGCTTGGTGTCCTAAAATAAGCACTGATCAGATCATAACATGAGTTTTTAATTATTTGCAACATTACCTTGTGTATTGAGCATATAAGGATAATTGTAAAAATATTCCTTCGGGTATTCTTGTCACTAACCTTTCCAGGATTGGAACAAGAAGATCAGATGAATGACAAGCAAGTACAAGGTATGTCCAACCAATCATCATGCAACACTGAATTAAATTCATCCAAACTTGAATTCTGCAAAATTCAAGCTTTGGGGAGTACTTTACATAAAAACATCCTTTGCCATGTTGCTATGTTGGTTGTCCCTACCTTTATGACATGCTAAATTTGTTAAATACTAATCACACTACTTCATCTCCACTTGAGTAGATCTCTATAAATGTTGTCATGTTACCTTTGTCTATTTGCTAGTAAGTGTTAGTTTGGAAGTACAGCACATACTTCTATTGGCTTTTAAACTAAGCATGGTGCTTAGGTTAAACAGCCTTCCTTAATCTGATTAGACATGGAGTCTAGTTCGGTTATTGAACTAAAAACTGCTTGTATAGACATTGGTATATTTTTGTCGGACTAACCCCTGCAGAGAAACTTTCAATATCGATTTGGGAAGTCCTGAGATAAAATCACATCAGAGACGAAGAGAGTGACACATGAAGTTTAACAATTTGCACAAGAAGGACATAGCTCATTCATCATAGAGAGATGATCCATGGAGGGTGCCATAAACACGATGCACAACCGCTAAGAAAGGAAAGCTTCCACAAGGTGATACTGTACCATCACTCTTGAAGCAAGGTAACATCTTAAGGTACTTGACTCTCACTTTTATAAGCTTTTCCTTGGTTCTGGCGTTCATATAAATAAAAGAGACAAACATGTATGATTTACAACTCTAGATTAACCAACCCAACTGATTCAACATGTTTAGTCCTTTAATCCTTGTTCTTAGTACTACCTCCATGATCCCACACTCCTAATCATATGAGCTAAAATGTTACACATTCAATCATTGAGAGATATAAAGAAAAAGACATATACATAATAGATTATCTTTCCATAAGGTTGAGCGATCTAATCTGACAAATGTTATAAGTGCTACACTCATGAACTTTTCATCCATCAACTTTGTTTTGCTCACTATGCTTAGGGTTAGAGAAGAACAAATACACTTTAGGTTCTATTGGTGTTTTCCACCAACAGGACCCATGCACTTGATCTCTGCCTTGTCTCTATGAGCAGGTACACTTCGAGCAAAATACGGAGGAGTTTTATAACTCTCAGACTCTACCAAGTGAAGGACCTCGATCTACGAGCACAAACACACTAAGCAGGACACTGCCAACGCCGCACTTCGAACTACTGGGCAAACGAAGAGGTGCAGACGTCAAGGTCCGCACCTGAATCAAATGACGCACCTGAAGAATGAACACGGTGAGAAGTCTTGTTAAGAAGACTTAAAACATTGAACCCTCGCCGAAAGGTAAGATCGGTAGTTATCCATATTTATCCTTTCTGCATTCCCTTTTCCCTTTAATTATTTACTTTCCTTAAATAGATTATTAGTTAATCTTGCTATCTTGAAAAGGAAATAAAAATGTTCAAAAAATACTAAGCCCCATGTGAGTATATGAGTGGCATAAAACCCATAAGTACCTTCACTGTGGTGGCATAAAAATAAAATAAATATTTCTTTTCTGCTTTATAAAATAAAAATATAAAAACAGGGAGTAATATTTATTGAGGAAGCTCAACATGATGAAGGCTAGATATTTATGCTATCACTTAATTAGTTCCACAAGCTTTGTTGTCTATTTGAGCTTCACAGAATTTAAGAATCAAGAAGACTAGCAGACGGAGGACATTCTAATCGCTGTCAGAATGCTGCTGACTTTCAAATACACCTCTGCCACCTGCTAGCTACATCAAGAGAAATTACGTCAAAATTCAGCTTGGGGGAGAGCACCCCCATTTATCTCGCTAAGTATTTCTACCTATCTTTGTACTTATATTATGTTAGAATATTAAAATACATAAACTATGAAAAACCAAATAAAGATTTTGTGCTTATATATATATCTTTTGCTTAGTGTGTTTAATAAATAAATAAAGTGGCTATGCTAATCTGAATCTTAATAATAAAACTCTAGCATGGATATGATGAATAGTTGCTCTACCTAATTTGCAAATTTGAAGTTCTCTCTCATGTTTAGACATAACTGTTATAATTTAAAGCTTGCTCTAGATGTAAACTTGTGGGATGAAAACTTGATCTGAAATCTAAGTTGTTAACGGATATGATATGGGAAGGTTGAGCTGCTGTTTATCTGTTCCTAGAGATGCTAGAATTCTATAGAATTTTATCTTTGAAAAATCTTTAAAATATTGCATGATGAGTTCCTGTATGATGAGAGTTTAAATTCCTACCACAGCCATATATACATGCTTGCTAGACTTTGAGCCACACATTTACTATATACTGCTTATGAGCATTGAGTGTGGTCAAGCTGTGTAGACCCTTAGGAGCTTGTCATGTGGTTAAATCAAGATTCACTTGCACGTTCACTCATATATGCTACTTCTACTCCGGAAGTACCATCCATATATATCCATCCACGTCCATCTCCAGAACCACCCAAAAATATTCTACTCCTAATCCGGGAGAGAATAGCCAAAAATATTTCTGTTTTCCCTTGTGAAATAAATGCTCAAGTTATCTTGCTACTACCACTTGCTATATTATCTCAAGAGATGAGTGCTCTGAAAAAAAAAGAGAAGAAAAGAAAAAAATAAAAATAAACTAGGAAATAAAAAGGGGCAAGTGCCCGGAACCTCGAAAGAAAGAAAAAGTGAGACGAGAGGTAAAAATGGACAAGTGTCCGACAGTAGAATTAGGGGTACAAGATACCCACCTGAGAGGAAAGAAAAAGAAGAGCATCTCATTCTCCTCAAAAAGCTTCAAAGTGCAAGAAAGGTATGTATCCCCGCAAAAGAGCAAAAGTAGAATTAGACTTTCACCATTATCACCATCATCACCATACACCATTCATTCGCCACACATGCATATCTTGATTTGACTTATTGACTTGTTCTTCTAGATCCATGGTTTGACTATGCAATAAATGTCTTGTAAGTATGTATACTTTATCTCCCACCTATGAGCTCCAGATAACAAAACATTACTAGAGTAGGGTGATAGAGAAGGCAATACCACTATGCCTCATACCAAAAATACCACATACTTTGAGAGAAGGCATACACCATTACTGCCTTGGTAAGGATCCAGAAATACCACAAAAGAGAGACTAGAGAGAGTCATACAAGGAATCTCTGAGTTTTATTTGAAAATCTGCAAAAACTCCAGAGCTATAGCTGATCAAGAATAAGAGACATGGCACTTGGCTAGACTGTTCTATCTTTTAATTACTCAAGACAGAAGTGACGGTTACAAGTCCCATGGTGAAAGGTAAAGTAAGTAAGTTTTAGATCTTGACAGTTTACTCTAACTCAGAGATGAGATCTTATTTAAAAGCATGTGTACCGTCAAATTTTTAAGATATTGCAACAACTTCTGATCCATTGCTGAGTCTATCCTTGCTCAGGGATGAGCAAGAGGTAAGCTTGGGGGAGTTTGTTGACGGTCCTTAAGTATCAAATGTAATTATCAAATAAACAAAGAAAAGGATCCAAATGAAATCAACATCTAGACTTAGGGTTTTATCTGACAGAATTCCACGAGTTTTGGTGTTTGTCTATTTCTGCAGGGGGTTATCAGGAAATACGGAAGAAAGGCCCACACGTCGGGATTACATAGAGATATTAACGTGCCGCACAATTATCTTACATCTTGAAGACTCCAGAAGCCACGGGAAGGAAGCGGAGGCCGAGAGGGGCCAGAGGCAGGGCGCCCACCCTCTGTTGGAGTCCAAACAGGACTCTATTTCTCGAGAGATCTCCACCGACCTAAAGGATCAAGGATAACCATTCAATCTATGTCGGTTTGATCCAACGGCCTAGGTTCACTTGAGGGGACTATATAACCAGACCCCCTGGCCCCTGGAGGAGGCACCCCTTGATCATTATTCATTATTCATAGACAGAGCAAAAGCTAGGGTTTAGAGATGAGAGCTCTCCTCTCTTCTCTAAACTAGTGTAGATCTAGATAGTAGCAAGATGGAGAGCGAAGGAGGATTAGAGGAGAGGCCGGCCTGTCGGTTCTTCCTCCGGTTGTACTTCGCCATGATCAAGCTCTAATCAAGCTTGCTCATGGGATGACTCTGGTAATCTACCTCTAATCATGTATGTTCTAGCTCACAACTCTTTTGAATACTTCTAATCTATAGGTTAGAGTTGTAGTATAGGTGTAAGCGTGGTGCTTAGACCTAGATTACTTGTGGATATCCCCTGTCTAGTTGGATCGTGTGGTAGGCCGCGTAGGTGACAGTTACGTTGGTCCTCTGTAGTCCACCTCTCGTTAGCAGGACGGGTAGGGTTTATCGGCCTATGGATAAGCATCCTTTGTGGTGTAATCTTATCACGTGGTTCGTCCTAGACATAGACATACCCCTTTGAAGTAGAGAAACCATAGTTATCCTCTCTATTCTGCTACCATCGCCCATATACTAGATTGCTCTACTCTCTATTCCCATATTATCACTCACTGTTATCTTACCTTTAATATTGTTCTTATTCGATTCTACCATCTTTCCTATTTACACCTATTTACTTATCTTGGTTAAGTTAGAGCGTAGATCAGTTCTCCTGTTTCCCTGTGGATACGATAAAACCTTTAATCGGGTAAAAGCTTCAACGGTATCTGTGCGCTTGCGGATTATCTGTGTGCGTATAAATACCATAGTACACTCTAGTGCCATGCTGGGGATGACAACCTAGTATTCAAGTGGTGTTAGCAAGTGTCAACAACACCAAGACTCTCTCTTCTCCCTTGTGCAAAAGTTTGCTAAGCTCTCCCATTCCCAAGTGCTAATCATGGCTAGCTACGCCCTCTCGCTGATCAACGCACCCAAGACCGTAGCAAACATAGATATAGCACCCTACCAAGAGAATTATTCTCGGGAGAAAGTCCATCAGGAAAAGAGAAATCCTTTGGCCGCCCTACCAGCAAACCACAAAGCACCCATCAACAGTGCCGCAAACATAACCACTGCTGCCCGTTCCACCACAAATAACATAGAGCGCAAGAAGAAAAATCCTAGTGGTGAAGGATCTAGCAGTCATGCTGGTAGCCGGAAGGCTAGCAAATCCAAGGAGGCCGAATCCTCCAGTGCTCTCCCTAGGATTATGAGGCATTTGCCCCGGCCATCCATCAAACGTCGTGCAGGACAGTGCGAGAGCAGCGATGAGGAGGATGATCCTAGTATCCTCGCTGATCTTAAATCCGAGCAAGCTAGCCTTCGCTCTGTCCTAAGGGTTTTAGAAGACGACCTAGAAGAGAAGCATACTGAGATTAGGAACCTCAGCGACGACATCAATAGGTTTCGTTTCAGGTTCAACAATAAGCTGAGGAAGGTCGCTGAAAACCTAGGTGTTGGACGCCTCGTGGAAAATCTTTAGACCACATCTGTTGCACACTTCTCATTGTTTGGGCACAAGCATGATCTTTTTTGTTGCTTAATTTATTTCCCTTCAATAATGTAATGTGCCTTTTCAAAGTTATCAATAATATTCCTATCATGAGCACTTGTTTTCTTTATATATTATGACTAACCATGACAGAGAAGAAAACAAGTATGGGTGAGGGAATCTTCGAGAACTCGGTTTGCACAACCTTCTCCCTCTTCTAAAAAGTTTTTCAAAAATAAAATATTTAAAATATCGTTGCCTTCAAACTCCATTTAACATGTCTCCTAGTTTGAAATTTGCTTTGCATATGGTTTAATCCTTGCTAATATCCTTGAGGTTATGAACACTTGCAGTAGGAACCCCACTTTATCTAAGTTATTGACATATGTGATATAGTAGGATGACATGATTCTTGCTAAGTTCTTACAAAGTACTTGGGATTTATTTTATCAAAAACAAAAGTTACACATGGCAAGTTTCCTTTAATGGTTTTAAGCTTTTTTTTTGAAAGAACAGGAGGGGCAGAAGAGCCCCTACTGGAAATATATTGAAACGCCAAATATACTTTGATCATGATGAAACCTTCAGTCATATGCTGTGTCGGTCTTTTCCCCCCGGGGGGTCACACCAACTAGTAAATTTGTGTGTGTGCTCCCTTTTCCAGATGGTGATGCAAAAAGACACAAAGATTTATCCTGGTTCGGGCAAGAGAAGGCCCTATGTCCAGCGGGGGAGGAGAGTTTGTATTATTCTGCACCTAAGTGCTTGTACAGGGGTGAATACAAGTGTGGTATGGAATGAGATGGAGTATGGAAGTTCTACTGCGTATGAATGTTGTCTTGCGTGTGTATGTATCACCTCCCAGGCCTCCCCTTTTATAGTTCCAAGGAGAAGCCTAGGGTACAAGTATAGGCGTCAGAGTAGGGGTCGATAGAGGTATGGTGCGCGGACCTACCCGAGGCCTCCGTACCGTCGTGGTCCCGAGCCGTCCCGTCCTGGTAGCTTGATGATGATTGCGCGTGCCCCTGTATCCTGCTCTGTGCGCCGTCTCTGACTGGTTTATCTGTTGCACGCCTGTACGCCATGGCGGCAGATACGTCGGAGTGGTTGCAGTGTTGTCGTTCGACGTCCAACTCTTCCCCAGGAAGGAAACGTGTCTGGTCGAGGGTCGGACGCCGTGTAGCACCTCGCTATCCAGAGCGTTGACCTTGGATGTCTCGAGGGGGTCTTGATTAGACGTTCCGACCTTGCTTCCTGCGCCCTGACATGCTCTGGATCGTTTGGTGGGGAAGCCTGCAAAAAGAATGACGGGACAGGTGTCTGTCCACTATCACGCTTCCCGTGACTGGCGCGTTAGGTGAGAACGCGATAGGCACATTAAATGCCTTGGTTCCTGTGACCGCGTCAGGCGGCGGGCGGCGTCCTTGCGCTCGACGCCTCCTGATTCGCTCGAGCCTGTTTCCGTATTCGACAGTAGTTAGCGCTCGAGCCCTGATCGATTCGCTCGACGCCCTTTCCGTCTTCGAGGCTGCGGTCGTCGATGACCATACGCGTGACTAGGTAGAGCGTCGAGTTGGGGGTCTCGACTTGCGTACGGGCAATCTCATTATGTACATCAGTTAGGATACCCCTTACTGATACCCTCGACATGCTGCTTGTAGTATGTTGAGCTTTGTCAAATTGTTGTGACCCAAGCGAGATTATGGTCTTACTCCCATGATTAGAGATTCACTTACACCCACCAAATAAAGCCGACTCTTGCACTAAGAAGTCGCGCACAACATGCACCCTTCCATCCACCAAAAAATTTTGCCAACTCTTATCCTGAGAGTTGTGCCTTAGCTTTCAACCAAATAAAAATGCCAAACTCTCATCCCGAGATTTGCGCATCCCTAAATTCACTCCTTACTTTTTGTCCTCATGACATCTCTTTAAATTTCTCTGATTCCATTCATTAAGACATATGGGCTATAGTTGAAAAAAAATTCAAAGGAAAAAAAACCACAGAGGCATAGATGGGAAAGAAAAAAAAAATCTTCAAACGTCCCCGTCATGAAAAAAAAGAAAAGAGGGAAAAATATACACAAGATAGAGCACATATGTTTTCCTCTCTCTCTCTTTTATCCTTCAAAATAAAAGAGAGTCATGATGCAAAAAGGAGTGACCAAAAATATTTAGAATTAGGATTTCCATCAATTCCACAAACAATTTCCACACATTTGCACAATCTCAATCAAAGCATAAGGCTTGTATCTCCTGGTGGTCCAGTTTTTGACTTCGCAACATATGTGCTGCAAGTATGCCCACCTTTTATACCTACCCAAAAATCTAGATAAAGCTTTTAGAGGTAGGAAGATCATAAGAAGGCATCAATCTTCTATGCCTTGGTAAGGAACCACTTACACATATGAGCGATTTGAGAGAATCATTCAAGGAAACACAAGCCATGTTTTTACTTCAAAAACTTACAAAAAACCAACATGTCTTAAGTAAGAGCAAAGTCAAGAGGACTCGAATCCAGACTGTTCCATATTTTAATCACCAAAGATTTATCTAGTAGACACTTTGAAGTTCACAAATCCCAGGTGAAGCTTGGAATAACCTGTATGCAGGCTCTTTGACAAGGATGATGAACCCATTTGGTCTTAAGTGCCTTCACTCGAGAACGAGCAAAGGACCAAGTGTGGGGGAGTTGTTGACGACGCTTATTATATAAAAATAAATATCTTTTTATAAATAAAAATAAATAGAAAATAGGGCTTTGATCTAATCTTTCCACGAGTTTTGGTATATATGCTATTTTTAGGTATGACACGTGGAAAAGTACAAAAGATACAAGAAATGTGCAATGCAAGAATTCGTATTTAGAAAAGAAGCAAACCAACCCAATAGAGAAAAGCCCACAAAAGATGAACTGGACCCATCCGTAACCAAGAGGAGGATCAGGGCCCAGAGCACAACCGACCACGCGAAGGTGGTGGCTAGGGGGGCCCACCCAGGTTGGGGGCGCAACCCTGGTGGCGGTTCCCCGGCCCCACCTTCTTCTGGCGGTTGCATGGTGGCATGGATAAGATGGGTTCACCTACTACTATATTTAGATCCCGCAAACCGTCCTAGTTGAGCTATAAATAGATGGCTCCCCTCTCATTTTAATACACCATCATTTGGAGCAACACACCTCACATTCTACACTTGTTCTCTTTAGTTTAGTACTAGTAGTAGAGCAAGGCAAAGCTAGCAAGGAGAGCTTGTCTCCTTCGAAGATCAAGAGTGTCTTGGTATGAATACAATTATGCTTTCCTCCATGAGCAAGTTCTTATATTCTTTATATAGTTATGCTTTTGATCTAGAGTATAGTCTTGTTCATATCATGATCATAGTTTATGAGCTAGTTCATAGTTCTAGCTCTATGTTTTTGATATGTTCATCACATTTCTTCATCGTTCATCAAGTTAATATGAATAGAGGAAGAACTAGGGATGAGATAATGGTTCTCTAAGCTGTAATGGTCACACTTAGCCAAGCTTGTCAATCCAAAGGGTTGGGGTCTCGGGAGGCTAGGGGGTGTTTCCAAGTACACGGGCATGGTGCTCGGGTATGCAGAGACCCGAGGATATGCGGGTATCCCACGGGCAGAGGGGTAGGTGGCAGGGTGGTGACAGCCCTGTTATCCTTCGTATTCCCCCACGTTCAAATATTCAGTAGGAGTCATGTAAAGTCTCTATTTGCTGGCAGACCAGCTATGGAGATCTCCCCAGTATCTCAGACTTAGCTCTAACTTGTTCTTATTAGCTAGATGACCTGCTAACAGATCTGTTGTATAACTTGTATACGACCATGCCTGCACGCGTTGTTATTCTTTTGTTCTTTGTTTTCCTTTATTCCTTGAGGTTGCTCTGATGTGTGTCCGCTATCAATTCAACTACATGCTTACCTCTATTTATACTATGTCTACGATGCACTTCAATAAGTAATCATGTTTATAACCAAAGCTAGATGCGTTCACAATGCCTTCCTATGGGAAATTATAAATATGACACCCCTGAATACTCATGGGTTGAAATGCTACAATGATAGTTCTGTGCGCTTGCAGAGTAATTTATTCCTATAACTGAGCTATCGATTGGCATACCTAAGTACCTTTACTTAAGATTGTAATCCTTGTGCACCCACACGGCGCCGGGCCACAGCTTTGCATATCGTAAGTAAGGATGGTTAGGAAGGCCAATCTGGCAATTCTAATCATCAGTACCAGTCTGCATTGCCTAGGCTCGCGCCGTAAAGAGCCTTGGGTTATCATTCTGAAGTGATGGTGGTTAGGATATGCCAAGAACGTTTCTAGTGTTATCATTAGAGATGGACTCAAACTCTATCTTTAGTGGTTTCGCTAAGAAATGCCAACAATAACCCAAATCTGTAACTGCTTGATCATGCTTTTGTGCAAATGCTTCGCTCAAGAATGAATGTGATGATCCAGAATCAAACAAAACAACTGCAAGGTGTTGGTTGATAGGGAACATACCAGCTATTACCGGTTCTCCTTTTGGGATCTCCTCGATTGAGGTGTAGTGCACTCGGGCTAGGTTGGTTGTCTGCTGCTTCTTGGGGTAGGGACATTCCTTGGCAAAGTGCCCCATCTTGTGGCAGTTGTAGCACGACCCCTTGGTCATGGTGTTGGCAGCAGGTGCTACGGCCGGATTGGCTACCTTGTATGGCTTCTACTGAGTTGGATGCCCCATGTTCCTTCTTTGCGGAGGTCAGAACCTAGCACCCAGGGTAGGAGGACGATACTGCTGACGACCTACCACTGGTGCCCTGGACTAAGATGAACCGGCTCCAAAAGCCCTTTTGCGTGACTTGGATGCACTATAGTTGTTGTTATTGTTCTCTTGGGTCAGATAGTCGCTGATGTAGGCATTGACAGTGGCTCGGGTCCCTGTACCCATAGTCTTTAGCATCTTTAGGCTCAAGCCCCTCTGGAAGCTAGCAATCTTTTTAGCATCTATGTTCACAAACTTTGGAGTGTAATGAGCAAGGTTGTTAAAAGCGTGCAAGTATTCCTTCACAGTCTTGGTTCCCTGAGATAGCTTCATGAACTCTCCAATCTTCATCTCCACTAAACATAGAGGAATGTAATTTCCCTAAAAAGCAGTGGTGAAGTGGTTCCAAGTGATTGGGGTTCCCTCCAGATAGGTGGTACGATGATGGGACCAGCAAATCCCAGTAGGCCCCTCCAACTGATGTGTCGTGTACTCTACCTTTAGCTCTTCAATCATCCGAAGGAGACGGAATTTTTGCTCCATGGTGTTAATCAACTCATCGGCTTCGAGTGGTTCCGCGGCCTCCTTAAAGACCGGTGGTTTGGTGTCCATAAAGTCCTCGAAAGAGCTGTACTGATTCATCGCGCGGCTGTCCGGGTTAGCCCCACGGCGGTGCAACCTCCATGTTCTGTTGCATTTGTTCCATATTCCATTGACTTCCCAGAAACTGTGTGAAGAACACCTCCACAGTGTACAGAGGGGGTGGTGGTGGTGGCGGTGATGGTGCTCTTTCTTCATTCCTGTGAGCCCCACCTCCAGAAGAACCTTCTCCAGCACCGGGGTTGCGGTTACCCCTGCCGCGTGTTTCCACCATCTGCACGCGCCAATGATAAGCAATCGTTAGGAGTTGTTATCATCCAGTAGATACATGCAAGATTGTGCCACACTGAATTTACTGATGAGAATAAAATCCACACAATAAATAGAGGCACAATAATTCATCATCCACACACAACATCACTAATTGATTACTTAGCATATAGCAAACATGGTTCGCATACATCCAAAATTGCTAGCATATATACACTAGACTTTCTGCGTCAACACATCTCAAACACATAAAGTCTCACAACAACCAAGTCTCAACCAGATTACAAACACATGCCATGCAACAACAACAGCAAAAGAAGAAGGACTAGCTCTGAGCCCTAGCATCTACTCGCTATGGTCGCTATCCATGCCGGAACCTTCGCCTTCCACATCTTCACTTGTTGCCAACTCCATCTCTGGATCCTCATCCATCTCATCCTCAGAATCTATCTCAGCCGATCTAGGCAGATGATGGGGATGGAGCTGATTATGCAACTGGTGGATCTCCTCATGCAAGTTCTCATTGTACTCCTCAGCATTAGCTAGCTGCTGCTCAAGCTCTAGCTGTCGGGCCCTAAGAGTGTCTTCCTCGTGCCAGGCTTCATTCCTCTGACCAAGCACATGAACTAGCATGCGCTCACAGTTCCTGTGGGCTGTGGTCACCCTGTCCTTCTACTCTCTCACTACTAGCAGATCCTGGCTTAGCACACTGTTCTGCTGAACTGCCTAGTCCCTCCCTAGAGTCACACGGGCGAGCTCTGCCTGCAGCCTCTCAACCTCACTATCAAACTCACGCTGTAGCTAGCACTTCTCATTCTGAACTGTCAGTCATCACCCATTGCCCTTGGTCTAGTCATCACCCATTGCTGGGTACCAGCAGTGAATGCAATAACCATAGTACATCTGCCCATCTACAAAACAACATGGGAATAGAACCCTGAGTACGAGAATGTACTCATCTAGACTTACCCGTCATAAACCAAAATAAAAGACTCTCTAAGGATATAGTGGTATAGCTGGACCCTTTTTGCGCAAAAGCTTTAACCATCTAGGAATATATCCTAAACCCCCTTTTTCTTTTATTTAGCTCAAGTTAGGTATTATTACCTACCATCTAGGTCAGCACCTATACTATTTCAAACAATTGTTCAACATGATAGTACCATATTATAGCATTCACAAATCATTATTTACCATAACCAAAGTGTTTCATAGTCTTTACTACGAGGACGAAGCTCAAGTCAAGTGCTCACTATCCAAGAGCAATGGCGATTCAAATCGATTTCTGACTAGCTGGCGAGTTATTCCCCACACAAACCACACTCACTCATCAAGTGAGCTACAGATCACCGTATTACTCTATCAAGGACCAATTTGTGGGTTCGGCAGGCACCGTCAGTACCCGAGGACCGTTCCGGCGACCGAGGTACCCAAGGCATACCAAGGTAGCAAGCTGCACCCTTATCGTTCTCCTCAACCATCACCAATACAGCGCATGGCGGCTCGACTCCCGGCCCGGATAGTGTTTAGGCTTCACGGTCGGAATGACTTATCCTTGTAGCTAAGTGTGGGGCATGCATTCAACATGACAAGAGGGCCGTCAACGATCGGTCCTTAATCGACATAGCAGGGGCACTATGGTCAACACCACCATAAGACCCTACCTGGTCTTAGTTTCCTTTCCACACTTGGTTACTTCATACCATAGCATCAACAACTAGACATTTAGGTATCCACCTTTATCTCGCAGGTGACAGGAAATCACCCGACTTCTACCGCTCTAAGCAAGCTAAGCATAGACTTTGAGCCTATCTACTTAGGACAAGGTAAATAAACAGGTGGTAAATTCAAGGAGTAAATATGCATCAACGGTATCAAGCAACTCCTATCACTTAATGCAGCATAGTAAAACATCATGATATAACAAAGTAAGTTAGCGAGAATAGGGAGACTTAGAATGCTCCGAGGCTTGCCTCTCTTGAAGGTGCTAGGCCTGTGATCCGGGCACTCCTACAGCTCTCCTTCAGGCTCTAGTCCTCCCAGAAGTTCCTACTCTGGTGTCTCCTCCTACTCCTCGGGTTCTACCTTGTTTTCCTGCAAGCCCGTATGATGCATATGTACATATGAGTGGAAGTGCAAGATGCCCGAGGTGAAATGCTATGCAAGTTAAGGCAGAATGATCATGACATGGTGCAAAATGAGTATGTGCAAATCTTCTCTCCGGTAGAGAAGAGTCATGACAGATGGAACAAGAAATTATTACAACTAGGTAGTCAACATCATCCAAGAACATGTAACCAAACAAAACATCTATTGCATTCTCTTCTACAAGCTATTTATTTAAACCAGCAAGCTACTATGGTGCTTCAAAGATACACCAAACACATTTCATTTTATTCATTTCATGCATAGCAAGGGTTTATTTATTTAATCATTATTAAGCTTACAACAGTAGCATATACTTCTGTACTTCAATAAATTCTACACAAATTATAGTATGACACTGGTTATTCATAAAGTCTATCACCAAATTTTCATAGCATTTGGGGCAGGTAACATGGCCCACACAAAAATCACAAGTTAATCATCGCTTTTCTGTTAGTTGTTTTTGCGCTCAACGTTCGTAGTTGCGAGCCTTACGCATTTAAAACCTTTATGTCTTATTTTACAATGATTGATGTATTGTTTTTAGGCTTGTCTATGATGCTTGCGATGGTTGTTGCTATTGTTAGAAGAGAAGCTCTGCAAGGATGATCAAGAAGTTGGAAGTTGCATACCAAGCAATTGGAAGGCAAGTGTAACATGAGTTCCCTTGTTACCTAATAACTATTTAATCACCTCTTCATGTGCATGTGTCTGATATAATAAACCCCTAAGGACTTTACCTAGAGCTATTGTATCTTATATCCTTGTTTACCCTGGGGTTATGCATATGGGTAGTTTGCTTAGTCTGCAATCACCAAACTGTATAATATTAATACTGATTAATGATTATGGAATCAATATTACAATGATGCTTTCTAGCAACATGGATACTAGGGGGCTAGAGCATTTGGCCTTTTGGGTGCTCTAGTCTGCCCTCCGTAAAGACTGAATCTTAAAGCAGCAATCTAGGACTTACAATACAACCATGAGAATTACATGGCTCTGATCTTAATCAAGTATCTAGTACGTCTCTACCTTGTTAGTGGTTACCGAAAGGTGCAAGTGGGGGTGCCTCGTGGTGTATAGTTTTGCTCCTACCTTGGTTTGTACAATGCTACGACCACATGTGCCTCTTGGAGGAGGTCTCTATGCACACTTGCCACTGAAACCTCACGACCACTAACTAGTTAGGGTGTCTAGTGAAAGGTTACATAGGGATCCCTACCGACATACCATGGAAGTGAGTCAAGAGGTTGGCCCCCTCGGGCAAAGGGCAATCACAACTCATGGGTAAAGATGTATATACTTTGCAGAGTTATAAAAACTGAGATATCAACCGTGCTCTCAGTCATGAGCAGCCTGGATCCTTTTCGAGTTAGTATGTTCTATGGATGGTTTGGGTGATGAGTAATGTTGATGTTAATTATAATTCTCACCTTGGGAGCTTAAGCATAACCTAGCAACATAGGTCTAATAATAAAATATGACCAATTAAAAATCCTATCGCAGTCAAACCAAGTCAAGCCTTTTGAGTCTTGCGTCCCCTCATGTTATACATGTTGAGTGTGGTGCACTCACACTTGCTTTACATTCAATAATCAAAAATCCTAGATGGGTACTAGATGGTGATTCAAAGGTGGAGTTCCCTGAGATGTTCCAAGAGTACTAGGCGAGTGCACCCCCAGTCAACCGTCCCTGTGGATTATGGAGACCCAAAGAGAAGATATAGAATAGTTTCTGCCATGCTTTGTAATAAATGTAAGCCTTGTTGTAACTATGTTCCGATATATAATAAAGCATTGTTCTCGATATTCTCCATATTTGTCACTATATGTGTCGTGTGGACATCCTGGGCACACATATAGTTAGCGCTTGGTATTCTTTGGAAACTAGGTGCAACACTCCCTCCATGGGGATTCCTCGCCTTCTTGCTAGTCTTAGCCTTGGATACTCCCAGTGGGGTCTCAGTGGTTTTATCTCGAGCCTTTACTCGATTTGGCCCCCCCTCTGGGTGTCCCTGACTTGGGTACTCGAGAGCAACTATCGAACCCTGGCTGAGGGCCAGTCTACGCTCTCTCGAGATTTTATCGATAGCAGAAACCTAGCTTACCTTACGGTGGAAGGAGTTATCACGGCGGTCTGCCTTCTTGCCAGTTGGGTGCGCTTTTTAGGAGAGAGCCATTGTAACGTCATCTTACCTAGACGGAAACTATAAATGTCCTGTCGCTGGATTTTTGGGACAGGTAGGTCATTTAAAGCGGCAAATTACCATAATTGTCAGATGTGCCTGTTGCAGTTGGCCTATATATTCAAGGGGTCCGCCTTGCTGCCCCCACTCCCACCTTCCACTGTCGCCTTCAATCCTTCTCCTTCCATTTTCCTACACGCAAGAGGAAGATAGAGCCCAGAGAGAGAGAAGAAAGAGCGAGACAGAGTCAAGAGCTTTCCCCAGTCATCTTCACCGTAAGGCTAGTCCCAGCCGCCATGCCCGTGACGTTGATAGCTGCCGACGACTGGCACCTATTGATCATGACGGAGCGCCTGCTGCGCGATCGGGTGGGTGAGGGGCTCCTCCGCCTCGTCACTTCCTCGACGCGGCCTAAATGGATCGCACCACCGGCGGAGCACCGGGAGCCGAACCTGTCGGAAGGCTACGTGGTCAGTTTTATCAAAATCCACCACCACGGGTTCGGCTCCCCCCAAGTCGCTTCGTGAGGGCACTCCTCCACCACTATGGGGTTGAGCTACAGTGTCTCTCCCCCAATGCCATCTCCAACGCGGTGACTTTCACTATGGTGTGTGAGGGCTATCTAGGTGTGATGCCTCACTAGGAGCTCTGGCTCCACCTCTTCTCGGGCGAGCTGTTCTAAGCCCCCGGCGGAGCCATCGGCGTGAGGAAGCCCGTGCGGGCGGGCTGCCTCAACCTGGTGCTGAAGTACGGGTGCTCGGAGGAGCCACGCGTGTACATCCCAACTGGGCTGATGTCGAACCACACCTAGTGGGACTCATAGTGGTTCTACTTACGCAATGATGAGAGGCTCCTCCCCGCCTACACCAGGCGGCTTGTCATGACGTGCCCGACACACTAGAACTACGGTGTGGTTGCGGATCACCAATCCTAACTGTGCCCGCTCCTCGACATCCTGAAGCATCTACGCGAGGAAGGTTTGATGGCGGCTCTCATCCTCTCGGTCGTCCACCATCGACGGGTGCTCCCGTTGATGGCTCGTCCACTAAGGATGGATGAGATGGGCTCACGCGCCGCGTCCAGGGACCTCGAGGCATGCCGAATGTCGAGGGAGGTGCTTCCCAACGAGGAGGTGGCGGCAAGGGTCAGAGATGCCGTCTCAGGCGCCTTCCAGGCTGAGGATGTCAACGCCTTTCCCATGAATCCCGAGGTGGGCTACTTCGATCTGGTGAGTGTCTCGACCCTCAGAGCCTCGAGTTATGGTACCTTGGTCCCTACCTCCTATTTCCAGTTTTTTCTAAGACTTGGCCCATTCTTTATAGGGGGAGATTGACGTCCGATCATCAAAACCCCCAGTGAAGGAAGATGAGACAGATCGTTGTTGGGTATTCTTAACATCACTACCAAAAGGAGACAGTTTTCTAATTCTGATAACGGTGCCAAAAATGCCAAACCTATCCCTCATACCACTTAAGCCAAGTTGTCATCCCCAGCATGACATGAGAGATGCGGTATTGAAATATGCAATTGCTCATCTAAATAACTAATGAATGGGATCTGCAAGCACACAGATTAATACCGATGTAGCATTTTAACCGGGAAGTATTCCAGGTATCCTTATTTATATTTTTACCACTAGGAAGGGTTTAGTAACCATCAATGTTGATTATAGAATGGAATATAAGATTGAGTATCTATCATTGCATGTATAATTGAGAACATTTATCTAACTCTTTCATACAAGGATAAGTGTCACATAAAGGATATATAAAGTAATGAATAGTGACAAAGATAATTAATCTGATCAGCATAAGCACGTCAATTAGATATTCTAGCAAGTCATTAGCATGGTATTAGAACAAACTACAAGAATATTTCCTAAGTTATTCTCAACTATATAGTCTAGCATTATCATAGTTAGTGCAAGCATACTTAGCAATCATTGCAAGACATGATTACGCCCATGCGTAGTGATATTAGCAAGGAATATGAAAAACATAGCAATCACTCTCCTGTAATAATATTGCTCTACCAGCCCAATACACAAGAGGGGGACTATATAAGAATCAATGAAGCTGTCACTATCACGAACTACCCCATGATCTGGCATATTGGGTACAATCGCAGATAAATACGGTATAAGCACCACACCTACACAATATCTATCATTTACCCATGGATCCAATGGATAAACGCTATACGATCCTAAACATGTATATAGATCCAATCTAACTAAGCCAAGTATATAACTATGATAAACTAAGAACAATATAATCTTGAATATAATCAAGTAGAGCAAAGTTATAAGCAATATATTGAAGTAGAACAAAGTCATATTCATAATATTGAAGAACAAAGATGATTAGAAGAACAATTAGAAGCACAATTAGAGAATTACCAAGAATCCTCTTAACAGATCCCGAAACCAATCGAAGATTGACTCCTTCTAGTTCTAATCCTATGTAGCTATGCTAATCTTGATATCTAATTGATATGGTGGCTCTAATCTTGATCAGAGGCTTCTTCTCCCTTGAGGAATAATGAATTAGGGTTGAGAGGCTCTCTCCTCTAGGGGCCAGGGGTCTGGTTTTATAGTCCCTTCAAATGAATATGAGCCATTGGATCAAACCGACATTGATTGAATGGTTATCCTTGATCCCTTAGGTCGGTGGAGATCTTTCCCGAAAGAGAGTCCTGATTGGACTCAGAAGGGGGGCGGGCGCCCAGATCAACTTGGCGGGCGCCCAGTGCCTGGCCCCGTTCGGCCTCCGCTTCCTTCCCGCGGCTTCTAAGTCTTCTAGATGTAAGATAATTGCACGGCACGTTGATATCTCTATGTAATCCCGACGTGTGGGCCTTTCTTCCGTATTTCCTGATAACCCCCTGCAGAAATAGACAAACACCAAAACTCGTGGAATTCTGTCAGATAAAACCCTAAGTCTAGATGTTGATTTCATTTGGATCCTTTTCTTTGTTTATTTGATAATTAAATTTGATACTTAAGCACCATCAACAAACTCCCCCAAGCTTACCTCTTGCTCGTCCCTGAGCAAGGATAATCACAGCGATGGATTAGAAGTTGTTGCAATATCTTTAAAAATTGACGGTACACATGCTTCTAAATAAGGTCTTTTCTCTGAGTCAGAGTAAACTGTCAAGACTTAAAACTAACTTACTTTACCTTTCACCATGGGACTTGTAACCGTCACTTCTATCTTGAGTGGTTAAAAGATAGAACAGTCTAGTCAAGTGTCATGTCTCTTATTCTTGATCAGCTAAGCTCTGGGGTTTTTGCAGATTTTCAAATAAAACTCAGAGATTCCTTGTATGACTCTCTCAGATCTCTCTTTTGTGGTATTTCTAGATCCTTACCAAGGTAGTGATGGTATATGCCTTCTCTCAAAATATGTGGTATTTATGGTATAAAGCATAATGACATTGCCTTCTCTCTCACCCTACTCTAATAAGGCTTTAATATCTGGAGCTCATAGGTGGGAGATAAAGTATACATACTTACAAGACATTTATTGCATAGTCAAACCATGGATCCAAAGAAACAAATCATTAAGTCAAATCAAGATGTGCATGTGTGGTGAATGAATGGTGTATGGTGATGATGGTGATAACAATGGTGAAAGTCTAATTCTACTTTTTGCTCTTTGAGGGGAAACATACCTTCCTTGCTTTCTGAAACTTTATGAGGAGAATGAGATGCTCTTCTTTTTCTTTTCTCTCAGGTGGGTATCTTGTACCCCTAATTCTACTGTCGGACACTTGTCCATTTTTACCTCTCGTCTCACTTTTTCTTTTCTTTCGAGGTTCCGGGCACTTGCCCTTTTTATTTCCTCGTATCTTTTTTTTAGAGCACTCATCTCTTGAGATAATATAGCAAGTGGTAGTAACAAGATAACTTGAGCATTTATTTCACAGGGGAAAAATAGAAATATTTTTAGCCATTCTCTCCCGGATTAGGAGTAGAATATTTTTAGGTGATTCTGGAGATGGAAATGAGTGGATATATGTGGATGGTACTTCCGGAGTAGAAGCAGCATATGTGAATGAACGTGCAAGTGAATCTCTATTTAACCACATGACAAGCTCCTAAGGGTCTACATAGCTTGACCACACTCAATGCTCATAAGCAGTAAATAGTAAATGTGTGGCTCAAAGTCTAGCAAGCATGTATATATGGCTGTGGTAGGAATTTAAACTCTCATCATACAGGAACTCATCATGCAACATTTTAAAGATTTTCAAAGATAAAATTCTCTAGAATTCTAGCATCTCTAGGAACAGATAAACAGCAGCTCAACCTTCCCATATCATATCCGTTAACAACTTAGACTTCAGATCAAGTTTTCATCCCACAAGTTCATGTTTAGAGCAAGCTTTAAATTATAACAGTTATGTCTAAACTTGAGAGAGAACTTCAAATTTTAAAAATTAGGCAGAGCAACTATTCATCATATCCATGCTTGAGTTTTATTATTAATATTCAGATTAGCATAGCCACTTTATTTATTTATTAAACACACTAAGCAAAAGGCATATATATAAGCATAAAATCTTTATTTGGTTTTTCATAGTTATGTATATCTATATTTTAATATAGTATAAGTATAAAGATAGATAGATAGAAATACTTATCGGGATAAATGGGGGTGCTCTCCCCCAAGCTGAATTTTGACGTAATTTCTCTTGATGTAGCTAGCAGGTGGCAGAGGTGTATTTGAAAGTCAGCAGCATTCTGACAGCGATTAGAATGTCCTCCGTCTGCTAGTCTTCTTGATTCTTAAATTCTGTGGAGCTCAAATAGACAACAAAGCTTGTGGAACTGATTAAGTGTTAGCATAAATATCTAGCCTTTATCATGTTGAGACTCCTCAACAAATGTTACTCCCTATTTTTATATTTTCGTTTTATAAAGCAGAAAAATATTTATTTTATTTTATGCCACCATAGTGAATGTACTTATGGGTTTTATGCCACTCGTATACTCACATGGGGCTTACTGTTTTTTAACCTTTTTATTTTCTTTTTAGGATAGTATGAACTTAATTAACTAAGTAGACTATTTGAAATAATTGAAAGGGAAATGATAACTACCAAGTTTACCTCTTGGCAAGGCGTTCGGTGTTTTTAAGTCCTCCGAATGGGACTCTCCTCTTTCTCAATTGTCCTGGGATTCGTTGGGTGGCGTAGTCGGTACTTCCGGTGGCGCCTCCTCTTCATGTATAGTTATCTTTTCTCTCCACACCTGACTCGGTGCTACGGTCTCCTCTGGATAATTCTGTTTAAACTGTATGTCTTCTGACCTTACCACTTCTCCTTCATAGTCTGCCCATCCATCCTCAATGATCTGCCTCCTCTGGTTGCGGTTGCGTCGTTTTCTTACCTGCTTAGATTCTTCAAAGATGTAGTTAGGGTCAGTAAAATAACGACGTACCTTCTCTGAGGGGAAGTGCATATGGACTTCTTCGGTTCCAATGTAGATGATTGCTTTAACAGTGCTGAGGAACGGTCTTCCAAGGATGATGGGTGGATCGTACTCGTCTTCTCCCATGTCAATAACCTGAAAGTCTGTGTAGACAACATGATTGTCTATTTTGACTGGGACATCAGTTACCGTACCTTTAACTTCTCGAAACGTCTGATCTGCCATCTGGAGCTGAATGTATGTTGGATTTAGGGGCATGGTTCCGAACAAGAGTCGATAGGTGACTGCGGCCATTATGTTGACGCCCTATCCGGTGTCACAAGTCGTCTTGTAGAAGTTGTATCCATTTATGGAGCAATAGATGCTTGGCATGCCTGTGTCGTCCTTCTTGGTCAAAAATGGTGACTTAAGTCGATGATTTTGGCCTCCATGAACTGCAGTGACCATCTTAGCTGACTCGGTCCACAATTGCTTGTTCCTGTTCGTCCTGTTGGTCCTCTTCCTTGATTCACATCTGGATTGATCTGGGATTTGTGTAGTCTTGTTCTTGAAGGAAAACATCTCCTTCCTCCCTTTGATGTAGAAACTGATCTTGGCAGCACTGGCGTAGATGACAGCTCCTGAGGTGTTCAAGAATGGCCTCCCTAAGATTATGTGTGCCCTCTCATCATTACCGGTCTCTATTACCACGAAGTCTGCTGGGGCATATAAGGTACCAACTCGGACACAAAGGTTCTTCAATATTCCTTTTGGAAAACTTATCGTCTGATCTGCAAACTGAAACACATGGTTGTTTCTGATAAAGGATATGTAAAGAATTTTTCATAGAGTACCCTGGGCATAATGTTGACACTAGAGCCAAAGTCGCAGAGTGCTTCTTGGAAGTCCACCATGCCGATGGAGATCAGGATGACGGGGCATCCTGGATCGCCTCTCTTGACCGGCAGAAGGTCAGTAGTAACTTCAATGACGGGATTACTCCAGTAGTTACCTGCATCAAACATGTCTACAAGATTTGCAGATTCTAATCCTTCCGGTTGTGATGGTATACCGGGGTTAGTAGCAGGAACAGCAGCAGCTATCTGATTTCACTGAGATTCAATCATTTTATTAAAGCTAATTTGATTCTTGATGGCAGTAGAGGAATTATCCATTATATTATTTATATTTTCTAGCATTTTATCATTAGATGCCAATTTCCTAGATAGGTTATCCATTAGCTTTCCTTGATAAGACACTAACTCTCTCAGGGGTGGAAGATTATTATTATTGTAAGAATTGTTACCATGATAATTACCTGAGTAGTTAGGCCTCTATTGATTCCAACCTTGATTTTGTTGTGGACGGTTGTAGTGGTAGTAGTTGTTGTTGTTGATGTAGTTCACATCCTCAAGCATCTCAGGGCAGTGATTGCCTATGTGTCCAGTATCTCCACACTCCTCACAAGTCATGTGAGAGTTGTAGATGTGCATAACTTCATTCTTATCTCTAACTCTATCATCGAGCTTCTTCATGAGCAGGTCTAGCTTTGCGAACAGAATGTCAACCTCCTTGAGCTGATGCATACCTCCACCTCTCTTGCATGTCTAGGTCCTTTCTTCATTCCAGCTTTGGTTGGACGCCATCTTCTCCACAAGAGCTGTGGCTTGTGGTATGGTGAGTGCTAAGAATGTTCCTCCAGCTGCAGCATCCATGGTCTCTCGGGCACTATTGCCGAGCCCATGATAAAATGTTTGCATTAGTAGCCAACTCTCCATTCCATGATAGCGACATTCTAGGATGTAGTCTTGGAAACACTCCCATGCTTCTGGAATAGATTCATCATGTTGTTGCTGAAAACTTGTAATTTTCCCACGGAGAGCATTTGTCTTGCCCATGGGAAAGAACTTAGCCAGAAAGTTCATGGAGCAGAGTGCCCACGTAGTATTCTTCTCCTTTGTAGCGTAGAACCACTACTTTGCTCTCCCCAACAGTGAGAATGGAAAGAGGCGAAGTAGTATAGCATCTCTGGGGACTCCTGATATGGTGAATGTGCTGCAAATCTCTAGGAAGTGTTGGAGATGAGCACTAGCATCTTCATGTGCCTTCCCACAGAACTGGTTGGATTGCACCATGTTGATAAATATAGGCTTGAGCTCAAAGTTACCATCGATCTCTGTAGCAGGTCCATTTCAGATGTTGTCTGTAGTGGGAGCTGAGAACTCACGGATCGATTTGTTCGCCATGGCTTCGAACTCTGAAGACAAGTTCCGGTGATCTTCTTGATTGGATGAAGCTTCTTGCTGAAGTGTTGATGATCTCTTCTTGAGCTTGGCTCTTGTTTTTCTGAATAATGCTTCGGGATTGTCAACAAAATTTCCTAGAAGATGTCTTCTATTGATACATTACCCTGCATAAGATAAAATAGAAAAATATCGGGGTAAAACTGTATGAGAGAATTGATAAGCTCAATCATATTAGTGATGCGAATGATAACTCAAAATCCTATATTAATTCCTGATTAGTAATCAACCTTCCCCGGCAACGGCGCCAAAAATGCTTGTTGGGTATTCTTAACATCACTACCAAAAGGAGACAGTTTTCTAATTCTGATAACAGTGCCAAAAATGCCAAACCTATCTCTCATACCACTTAAGCCAAGTTGTCATCCCCAGCATGACATGAGAGATGCGGTATTGAAATATGCAATTGCTCATCTAAATAAATAATGAATGCGATCTGCAAGCGCACAGATTAATACCGATGTAGCATTTTAACCGGGAAGTATTCCAGGTATCCTTATTTATATTTTACCACTGGGAAGGGATTAGTAACCATAAATGTTGATTATAGAATGGAATATAAGATTGAGTATCTATCATTGCATGTATAATTGAGAACATTTACCTAACTCTTTCATACAAGGATAAGTGTCACATAAAGGATATATAAAGTAATTAATAGTGACAAAGATAATTAATCTGATCAGCATAACTTAGCCACATAATAAATATGATAAGCACCTCAATTAGATATTCTAGCAAGTCATTAGCATGGTATTACAACAAACTACAAGAATATTTCCTAAGTTATTCTCAACTATATAGTGTAGCATTATCATAGTTAGTGCAAGCATACTTAGCAATCATTGCAAGACAAGATTACGCCCATGCATAGTGATATTAGCAAGGAATATGAAAAACATAGCAATCATTCCCCTGTAATAATATTGCTCTGCCAGCCCAATACACGAGAGGGGGACTATATAAGAATCAATGAAGTTGTCACTATCATGAACTACCCCACGATCTGGCATATTGGGTACAATCGCAGATAAATACGGTATAAGCACCACGCCTACACAATATCTATCATTTACCCATGGATCCAATGGATAAACGCTATACGATCCTAAACATGTATATAGATCCAATCTAACTAAGCCAAGTATATAACTATGATAAACTAAGAACAATATAATCTTGAATATAATCAAGTAGAGCAAAGTCATAATCAATATATTGAAGTAGAACAATGTCATATTCATAATATTGAAGAACAAAGATGGTTAGAAGAACAATTAGAAGCACAATTAGAGAATTACCAAGAATCCTCTTGACAGATCCGGAAACCAATCGAAGATTGACTCCTTCTAGTTCTAATCCTATGTAGCTATGCTAATCTAGATATCTAATTGATGTGGTGGCTCTAATCTTGATCAGAGGCTTCTTCTTCCTTGAGGAATAATGAATTAGGGTTGAGAGGCTCTCTCCTCCAGGGGCCAGGGGGTCTGGTTTTATAGTCCCTTCAAATGAATATGAGCCGTTGGATCAAACCGACATTGATTGAACGGTTATCCTTGATCCTTTAGGTTGGTGGAGATCTTTCCCGAAAGAGAGTCCTGATTGGACTCAGAAGGGGGGCGGGCGCCCAGGTCAACTGGGCGGGCGCCCAGTGCCTGGCCCCGTTCGGCCTCCGCTTCCTTCCCGTGGCTTCTGGAGTCTTCTAGATGTAAGATAATTGCACGGCACTTTGATATCTCTATGTAATCCCGACATGTGGGCCTTTCTTCCATATTTCCTGATAACCCCCTGCAGAAATAGACAAACACCAAAACTCGTGGAATTCTGTCAAATAAAACCCTAAGTCTCGATGTTGATTTCATTTGGATCCTTTTCTTTGTTTATTTGATAATTAAGGACCGTCAACAATCGTGAGGTAAGACATCTTTCCGCCCAGAAGCATAAGACAACCCTTGACGCAGAGAAGAAGGAGAAGCAGAAAACATCGCCCGGCAGGCGCTTGAGCAGCGACGGGCCAAAGCGAGGCGTGAGGGGAAACCTGAGGAGGATTCCCCTGACGAGGACGATGAGGAGGGTGATGATGACAACGACGACGAGGATGTCGAAGGAATGGGGGCACGTCTCAAGCACCTCCTTCAACCTCTGCCTCGAGCTGACATCTCCTTGATGCAGGAGGAAACTCCCAAGGAGCAACAAAGCGAGAAGCTAGGGGGCCTCCAGAAGGAGTCCTCGTCTCGGCGTCCACATGGCGACTCCTCTCCCACTCCCACTAAGGGTCATGTCGAGCTGCCCCCCTATGCCTAAGGACTCTGGACCTGGGCATCGAGTCAAGACTTATGTGGCGGGGCATGGAACTTGAGGTCATGCTACCTCAGAGAGCCGGGTCGCAGCTACCTTGAGCTAGGGGGAAGCACGCAAGGGGTGTTCAAGCCCTGAGGGGCGTCGAGGGGCGCCAGCGGAACCAGTGTCTAATGTCGGCTTGGAACCACCACGGGGCCCAACACACGGCGACACCTCGAGGCCGACCGATGGCTCCCACGGGACCGGTAGGAGAGTTACTCTTCCTATAGGGTGAGGCCTCGAAATCTAGTATTTTTATGTTTATCCTATATCTAAGTCTTTACCTTAGTTGGTGTGTGACCCACTTGTTTGCTCTAGGCTCAAACAGCAATTGGAGGAAGTACATCCCTCCATAGCCAAGAGGTTCAAGATAGGAGCGGGCTCCAAGGCGCCAGGCCATCTCGAGGGTATATCTTGACATTTTGTGTTCTTGACAATGGTTGTGTTTATGTTGGACGATCTTGTTGTGTGTGAGCAAACGATCATTGTTTTGGCTGCAAGCCCATCTTACTCGCGGTCTCATTCTAGAGGTGATGATGTTCCACCGCAAGTGCCAAAAGATGGCGATGTCCTGATGCTCAACCCTCCTGTCTCGGCCAAGCTAAGGTCCCTCACCTCAGGGTCCGGACGGAGCCCCCGAGTCCCCCAAACTAGGGGCAAAAGTCGCCTCGACCGCTGTTGGTGGCAAGACCGCGGCAGGCTCACTTTTGCTTGGTGATTGCACCACGGCAGAGGGTGTCGAGGCTCCTAGAACTAAGGGATGGGCACCATGGCCCATCGAGCTCCACACCGCCGAGGAGAAGAGGAGGAAGGAAGAATAGGAGAAGAAGAAGACTGAGAAAGAGGAGCAGAAGGAAAAAATGGGGGCGGAGGAATAAAGGGATGGAGACAAGGTCATGTCTCTACTGCTAGGCTCACCCGTGAAAGGGGCTCCCGCCTCGAGCCTGCAACAGCAGCAACAGTCGGCACCGTAGGAGCCACAGCAACAGACGCAAAGGGTCAATAGGGGCATGACTAGCAGCTAGAGCAGCCACAGCAGAAGAAGCAAGAGGCGTGGGATTCAGAGCTACCAGTCTACAGCCCGAACACTCCTGCATCGTTGAAGCTAGGGGTGTCAACTACTTGTCTGACCGAGCCAGGTTGAGACGATAGGGTCGTGGCGCTGGCGCTCCTTGCGCGTACACCCACTGACCCCGAATCCGAGATCAGAGGGACCCTTTATGGTGTCGAGGGGGTCACGCTAGGCAACCTTGCGAGTAGGCAGCCATGGGCAGACAAGGCTAGGCCTTCCGAGGCTAGCAAGGAAGTCCCAAGGTTCTCTACCTTGGTTGATCTGATTCTGCGCCGCAGGGGCTCAACTGAGCTCGCGAAGACACTCCTGCACTCAATAAAGGAGCGTTCAAAGGAGGAACTGCCATATTGGGGGTCGCAGAGGCTCCATTTGCAAGACCCGGTCGAGCCAGAGGAGCCGTTGCTTGAGATGGACGACCATGTCGAGGTCGAGAAGTGGGAACATGTCGAAGAGCTGCTGCTCTGGATGAAGCATGCCCTAGACCTGACCATCGACATCGTCAGCAAGGACCTTGCCAAGGACTTCTTTGTGAGTGCTCCTCCTTCTACATCACTTTGTATCGCAAGCTCTAGGCGTATTCTTACTGACTTTGGCTCTCATGTTTTCTTCCCCAGGATCGGAAGGAGACCTCCCGGATGAAATTCGAGTTTATCCATGCGATCAAAGGCAGGTGGGAACAGGATCCCATCCTTGAGCATAAGCTCCTTGACTCCTAGGAGAAACTCCTCGAGTCCCAAAAGAAATTCCTTGAGGTTCATGAGGACAAACAAAAGAAGGAGGATGCCCTGGCCGAGTCTTGGGGCTCCTTGGCAACAATGAATGTGAAGATCTACATGGCGCAGAACAACGTTGAGATTGCCAAGGCGGCGGCGAAGAAGGCTCAAGAAGAGGCGTCTCAGGCCAAGAAGGAAGCTGCAAAAGCCCATGAAGACAAGAAGGGTTGGGCCTTGTTTAGTTGCCAAAAGCCCAAGAGACAAGAAGAGTTGGGCCTTGTTTAGTTGTCAAAAAAAATTGCTTCCAGGTACTATAGAACTTTCGTTTGTATTTGATAAAAATTGTCTAATCATGAACTAAACTGGGCTTAAAAGATTCGTCTCGCAAATTACAGACAAACTGTATAATTAGTTTTTGTTTTCGTCTATATTTAATGCTTCATGCAGCTACTGTAAGATTCGATGTGATAGGGAATCTTGAAAAAAAAGTAGGTACTTTTTGGAAACTAAACAAGGCCTTAGTTCCTTCCAATAACCTAAAATTTTTCAAGATTCTCTGTCACATCGAATCTTTGGACACATGCATGAAGCATTAGATATAGATGAAAATAAAAACTAATTACACAGTTTATCTATAATTTGTGAGATGAATCTTTTAAGCCTAGTTAATCTATAATTGAACAATATTTGTCATAAACAAACAAAAATGCTACAATGGCCGTTTCCAAAAAACATTTGGAACTTAACAAAGCCTTGACGTCACGAATAAATGAGCTAAATTGTGAGATCCAACGGCAATAGCTAAAAAATAGGACCAATTTATTTTTGGGTCCATTCAATTAGAAGTAGAATATTATTCTACACCATAAACCAAAATTGACCTAAAAAGTATCACTCAATATTACATCCCAGACCATGAAATACTGAATAGTACTAAAACACGACAACTTAAAGATACTAAATTCTATTTGGTACAACAGTTTGGTATAGAATATATATATATATATATATAGACACGTTTCTTTTACACGCGCGTGTAGTTACTCTCATCTATATATCTCTAGATTTAAGGTGTATATGACCAGATAAAATGTATATAGACAAAGTATATGATCATAGTAGACCATCTAGAGTGATATATATGTTAATTATGCATGTATACATAGAGTATATGGTTATACTTATTGTATATAATATAGTAGTGGCATTTTAGTAATATATTTAAAATATATTTTTTTTAAAAAAAAATCGCGTGGTAAGATCTATATTATCTTAATATAAGTATATAAACATACTCAAACCGATAAACAAGTA